>NC_134486.1:308479347-308779347 GCF_040206685.1 Ascaphus truei | reverse complement strand
GGGCAAGAAGCCATGAATTGTAATGTACAACAGAACAGACCAAATTGTAAAAATAAACATGTTCAGTTTCTTTTCACATTGTTATTCTGCTTCAGACTTCCCATTCATCAGTCACACCCCGGAAAGTATTAATCCCATTCAATATGATGTAGAGCTGGAGCAAGGGGGGAAACAGAAAGCATATGAAATAGGGGCCATAGTTTTTAGCAAAAGGGTAATTTTGCTTTGTGCACTTCAAGTCAAAACTCACCTTTATGGTAGGACGATAAACAGACAGCCAATCCACCCACAGTAGTTAGGGTGTATGTAATCAATAGCTATAAATAGTCTAATACATGAGTGTTCAGACTGTCTGTCTTTGCATTGATATGGACATAGAGAGATGCCTTGGGCATAACTGAGTTCTTTTTTCCCCACAGGCTGTTTGAAGGTGCTGCTGACAAGCTTAATTTGGTGGCACTGAGTGGCTTCCTTTACCAGTTGAAGAAAGCCTCCCAGGCTCAGCTCTTTCATTCTGTCACGGACACTGTAGATTATTCCCTTGCAATGCCAGGTAGGACTTCTTTCATCCAGGTGAGGAATCCTTTGGAAGCCCAGAGGCTACTTATAGTCTTACTAAACTGTACTGTTCTTTTACAGAAGTACATTTAGGGAAACAGTACAGGCAGTCCTCGGTTATCCAATGGAATCCGTTCTGGAAGTAGCGTTGGATAGTGAGACCGTTGTAAAGTGAGTCCCATGTTAATCAGTGGCGGTGAGCGTTGGATAACGCATTCCGGCATCGAAAAACGGCCCATAGGGTTGCGTAGGATATGCCATTCATTGTAAAGTGAAACGTTGGATAGCGAGGACTATCTGTACAGGGAAAATATATAGTGTTTGAATTGTGCTCTAAAGACATTGGAAGAGTAGTATAAAAATTATGAAAGTTTCGTTTCAGGATTAGATTTTTGCCTTCTTGTCCTAACTGATGACGTGGCTCAAAACTAGTTTTGATTCTAGACTGAAAGCTGCATAATGTATTGAATTTATTTTTATAATTATACTGGTCAACTTTCCTTATTTTAGAGCGAGACTGTAAAAAAAAATAAAATATAGTGTGCTCCACCCAATGCAAGTCAATGGAAGATGACGAAGACTTGTGTATTTTCTTACAAAATGTCAGTGAACAAATGTTTCATGTTGGCCAGTATGTTTATAGCTGAGACCAAAGCTGAGGTATTCACAGTATGAATTTTTAGTGTGAGTAAAGTACAAGCAAGGCCTTGGGATTTCTGTGAGAGCGATTATGACTCTAGAGATAGAATGTATATTTTTACGATCTAGATCAGGAGTGGCTAACTCCAGTCCTCAAGGGCCACCAATAAGTCATTTTTTAAGGATATCCCTGCTTCAGCACAGGTGGCTCAATAAGTAGCTCAGTTAAAGAAGAGCCACTGATTGAGCCATTTGTGTTGAAGCAGCAATATCCTGAAAACCTGACCTGTTGGTGGCCCTTGAGAACTGGAGTTGGCAGCTCCTGATCTAGAATCTAGCAAATAGGTACTTAATAGACTTTACCAGAGGGGACATCAAAGGAGCTAGTACTGCAGAATGTATTTCTTTGACCCACACAGCCTCATAGGGGAATGTGAAAATGTAGTGAATTTGTTTTTTAATGCTTTATAGGGGAGATTAAATCCACTCAGGACAGAAGAAGTGCTCTCCACCTGTTCCGCCTTGGGGACGTGATGCTACGCATCGTCCGCAGTAAATCCCGTCCCCTGCTCCATATCATGCGCTGCTGGAGCTTGGTGGCCCCTCATTTTGTAGAGGTAACAACAAAGACAAATGGTTCCATCCACATGATGGATGTAGGTTCTGTGTACACGTCCATACAGTGTGTCCTAATATTGGCATTCTGTGTTCCACTGGTCATCAGTAAATAGGAACTACAGCTTATAGATTCTTTACAGATTCAGCAAAATATTGACATCATTTTTAAAAGATCAGTTTGGGAGTGAATGGTAGAAACATATCTTCTAAGCCAGGGGTGCGCAATTTTTCCCTCCTGCGGCCCCCTTCCTGCTTCCCTCCCTGCTCGTGCCCCCCCACCACCCCCCCCCCCCTCTCCCTTACCTTGGCTCCGGCTCTCGACGCGACCATGTCAACGTGACGTCATGTGACCCCGCAGCGTCTATGCAACTATGTGAAGTTGTAGGGACCTCAAGCGATCCCCCGGCATTAATTTCAATGCCTTGGGGGAAGAGCGCTGGGCCGCTGCAACCGCCGCGCCCACCCCCCCCCTGAAAAATCTTGCGCCCCCCAGTTTGCGCACCCCTGTTCTAAGCTATTCCAGATGCATGTATTGGAGCAAGAAAAATGCAGGTCCATTTCTGGTAGTCATGTATCAAAGGTTTCCTGGTGAGATACTGATGCAGATCTATCATAGAATAAAAAAACATTAAAACCCCATAGGACAAGAGGATTTTTTTTAAATCTTTTGTAAATCTGTGATACAAAATTTCTCTTACACACTCTTAACCCTATTTTCTATGGTTACAATATACAGTTACAATCTTGTTCTAGTCTTTCTCTTTGTCTTAAATATGCTTCCGTGATGTAACTTGTTGAAAGCCTTGATATATTTGAGAGTTTCATTAATATTTCCTCTTTCCCTTCTGCCCAACAAGCTGTACATATTAGGGTCCATTAGTCTTTGCTGATTAGCTCAATGATGCAAATCATGTACAAGTTTATGATGTGTAGTTATGGGGCATGAGTCCCAAATACAGTGCTCAATCTAAGTCAGAATTATAACATATAATAAAGTCCATGAACTTATGGGAAGTCAGCCTTTTTGCATAGTAAGATATTGAACCCAGTGCTTGATAAATACATCCACAATGACGTTATCATTGGAACAAATAAGTAAGGGTTAACATACCGTTAGTTTGTAGGATTGCGCCATACATGACCCTTTTGCTGCTTGCACTGTTACCGGTCATCAAGTCTCAAAGAGACATGCAATACTCACATAGGACTGCTTCCCTGGGTGCGTGCATCCACGCTCAGTGTACAAATGGTAGTAGAGGAGATCCAAGGATTCCAGCGGTGCACAGCTCGTAGAAATGGGAGACCAGCAGGGTGTTGTTTAAAAATAAATTTTTATGAGGACAACATGGTATGGGGGACACACTCTGACGCGTTTCGGACTAGCATAGTCCTTAATCATAGAGCTGACTCGCGTCTTCACTTCCCCCTGTTTTATGCATTATACTCCTCCCACTTGCGTCATCGCCGTGTGTTTTTTGGCGCCAAAATCGCCGCAAATAAACCCCATTGGTTGCTGTGCCCGTTGGAGGATGCATCAGCTGTGCGCACACCCCTCAGGCGACCCGTGCCGCGCCGTTGCTAGGCAACCGCCATACACAATAGCATAGCTCATCCCAGTAGCGCTGGTTGAGTGTAGGCCCCTCCCCCTTACGTCATCGCGCTATGTACTGCAGCGCGTGAGTCGCCGGTATGGAACCTCACTGGCTGTTGGTCTAGCCTATCAGATGTCTAATCGCGTGGGTTGGCGACGTTGCTAAGCAACCGCCACAAGCCATAACATTGGTCTTCCCTGCATGACAATGTTTATGCTATTAGTGCTCATATATTGGCCACGCGAACGGATCGGGGGGGGGGGGGGGAAGGAGGGGGGGGGGGGGGGGAAACAGGAGGTGGAGCCATAGAACAAGGGGGAAGGAGAAACAACATACAATAAATATGGTATAACATGTCCAGTGACATCAATGACATACATAACAAAACAAGAACAATAAACATTAAGTATTGAAGATTAAAAATTATTTTGCGAATCTTATAACCTCAATGGAGGTACTCATATACTACTATGGGCAATATTGTGTACTGACTATATCTTACATACATAATTTACTGAGCTTATATGATAAATGATATAGTTTTTATATATATTTGCCCTTCCTGTAGTCTAAGTAGGGACATATTACTGTTCATTATGATTGAGGTTTGTGTATTGTACATATTGTGGTACATGTTCCTTTGTGAGACTATGCAGAGGGCACTTAGCATAAAATAAAATAAAATAAAACACTACGTGCCTTGAAAAATATCTGAATTCAAAAATACATAACTCCCCCAAACTAATAGGGTATAGATGATATATTAATTAATATGATAAGTTAATTGAGGAAATGTTTCAATTCCCAGTCCTGGTTCATGCCCCTGGGTGCCATTGTCCCAAGGGCATAAATCCAGAACATTTCTCGGCGGTTCAATAGTGCCTCCCTATTTCCTCCTCTGGGATGTATAGAGATCTTCTCAATGGCACTGTATGTGAGTGTTTTAATGGATCCATGTGGACATGCGTTAAAGTGGCGCGCTACTGGAAAACGTTCATCTTTGTTTTTGATGCTGCGTATATGCTCTGTAATTCTCACCTTCACTGATCTAATTGATCTCTGCTGGTCTCCCATTTCTACGAGCTGTGCACCGCTGGAATCCTTGGATCTCCTCTACTACCATTTGTACACTGAGCGTGGATGCACGCACCCAGGGAAGTAGTCCTATGTGAGTATTGCATGTCTCTTTGAGACTTGATGACCGGTAACAGTGCAAGCAGCAAAAGGGTCATGTATGGCGCAATCCTACAAACTAACGGTATGTTAACCCTTACTTATTTGTTCCAATGATAACGTCATTGTGGATGTATTTATCAAGCACTGGGTCCAATATCTTACTATGCAAAAAGGCTGACTTCCCATAAGTTCATGGACTTTATTATATGTTATAGTTCTGACTTAGATTGAGCACTGTATTTGGGACTCATGCCCCATAACTACACATCATAACTGGATGTACAGTAGCTCATCTGAGGACGAAGATCAGTATTGATGGACTAAATGGTATTTAGAGACCAGCTTAAGTCACCACAAGACGGTGTTTTTCAATATTTTTTCAATTTTAATATTGGTTTATGGGGGATTTGTTTCCGCAATGGAGGAGGACATTGAAGGATCTGAATCAGGAGACTCTGTGAATGATACATTTGTGCATAAATGTGCAGACAATTCGGGGAGAAAACGCAGAGCTGCGCACCTTTTTGAGAATGTCCCCCTAGATATGGTTGAAGACCATGCTGATTTGGAAATATACTTTTCTAAACTTGAGAAAACCCTATTAACCAATATAAGACTCTGGTGGGACATCACCACTCTAGACAATTATATCCTCACGAAGAGGATCCCTAGGGGTCTTCGTGTGAAAAAAACACCATCGTTTGGATTTCATCGTTTGGATTTCCTCAATTAACTTATCATATTAATTAATATATCATCTATACCCTATTAGTTTGGGGGAGTTATGTATTTTTGAATTCAGATATTTTTCAAGGCACGTAGTGTTTTATTTTATTTTATTTTATGCTAAGTGCCCTCTGCATAGTCTCACAAAGGAACATGTACCACAATATGTACAATACACAAACCTCAATCATAATGAACAGTAATATGTCCCTACTTAGACTACAGGAAGGGCAAATATATATAAAAACTATATCATTTATCATATAAGCTCAGTAAATTATGTATGTAAGATATAGTCAGTACACAATATTGCCCATAGTAGTATATGAGTACCTCCATTGAGGTTATAAGATTCGCAAAATAATTTTTAATCTTCAATACTTAATGTTTATTGTTCTTGTTTTGTTATGTATGTCATTGATGTCACTGGACATGTTATACCATATTTATTGTATGTTGTTTCTCCTTCCCCCTTGTTCTATGGCTCCACCTCCTGTTTCCCCCCCCCCCCCTCCTTCCCCCCCCCCTCCCGATCCGTTCGCGTGGCCAATATATGAGCACTAATAGCATAAACATTGTCATGCAGGGAAGACCAATGTTATGGTTTGTGGCGGTTGCTTAGCAACGTCGCCAACCCACGCGATTAGACATCTGATAGGCTAGACCAACAGCCAGTGAGGTTCCATACCGGCGACTCACGCGCTGCAGTACATAGCGCGATGACGTAAGGGGGAGGTGCCTACACTCAACCAGCGCTACTGGGATGAGCTATGCTATTGTGTATGGCGGTTGCCTAGCAACGGCGCGGCACGGGTCGCCTGAGGGGTGTGCGCACAGCTGATGCATCCTCCAACGGGCACAGCAACCAATGGGGTTTATTTGCGGCGATTTTGGCGCCAAAAAACACACGGCGATGACGCAAGTGGGAGGAGTATAATGCATAAAACAGGGGGAAGTGAAGACGCGAGTCAGCTCTATGATTAAGGACTATGCTAGTCCGAAACGCGTCAGAGCGTGTCCCCCATACCATGTTGTCCTCATAAAAATTTATTTTTAAACAACACCCTGCTGGTCTCCCATTTCTACGAGCTGTGCACCGCTGGAATCCTTGGATCTCCTCTACTACCACATGTACAAGTTTAGTTGCTTTTCTTTGCACAGCCTTTAATTTTTAGGTCCTCCCTGAAATTTGGTCTAAAGAACTGAACATAGTATATTCTCAGTGAAGTCTTATCAATGATCTATCAAGCGGAATCATTACCTCTCCCCTCTCAGTGCGAGTAATTCTACCTATACAATCGAGCATCCTACTCGCTTCGCCCATCTCTCTGTTACAATGCTTGCCTACTTTTAAGTCAGATAAAATCATGACTCCCAGGCTCAGTCACATTCCTCTATAGTGCCACTTATCCTGAATAATGCTTTTGGGCCTATGTGGGCCGAGTGCATGATTTTGTACTTCTTGCCATTAAATTGCCGTTGCCACACACTTGACTGTTGCGGTAACCTAAATCATTAATCATTTTGTTTTCCTTTCCTGAAGTGTCAACTTTTTCCCAGTACATGTGACCAAAAAGCAGACATAAGTAGAGAACCGTGCATAAATTAGATTTGAAGAGCTGCTCACATTTGTTTACTACCTCAGTATCAACTCAGGAATACGCGAGTCAAGAAAACAGAGCGTGAGCCCCCCCACACAGCCTTCTGGCAATGGCTCTACACACCACACATGCATCATGTAGGATACGTACACGGAATTCACACTGTGAACCACTGTTGGTAGCTCTTGTATGGGGATATCCCAGAGAATATGTAGCGGGATACAGGGGGGAGAGAGCAGAGGGGAGAGCGTGTGTGAGAAGATGTGTTTTTCACACCATTAACATATCCTTTTCATGAAATGAAGTTGAAATGTGTTTCACTGTCTCTTGTCCTGTTCCTTTCAGGCAGCTTGCCACAAAGAAAGACATGTTTCCCAGAAGGCCGTCTCCTTCATTCATGACGTTATGACTGAGGTCCTGACCGACTGGAGTGAGCCACCACATTTCCATTTTAATGAGGCCCTCTTCAGGCCATTTGAGCGCATCATGCAACTAGAGCTCTGTGATGAGGACGTACAGGACCAGGTAAGAAAACTGAGTACAACCTGGATCACTGGACATAAAGCCAAATACTATTAGGTCTGATCCCAAGAAAATATTACAAATACCAGGAGTGCCCCCATGAAAAATGTGTGTGTTAAAAGCCAGTTGGCAAATATGCTGGGATCAGGGTCGCAACAGATGGGGAAAGCTGAGACAAGTGTCCCTGGCCTGGCTGAAAGTTCGGCCCAGCCCTCACATGCCAAACAACCCCCACCCCCCTTACCCACCGGTGTACCAGTCCAGTGCCGGAAGTTGGACCCAACCACAAGCATCTGCCCAGGGCCCCAGCTCCCCTCTGTCGTGGGACCGGAGGCTACCCCACAAAATTAGGGGGAGGGATTGAGTGAGAGAGATGTTTGAGAGGAAGCAGGAGGGATTAAGTGAAGGGGAATTAGGAGAGGAGGGTTAGTGAGAGGAGAGGGGTGAGTTAAAATTAAGTGGGTGAGCGATGGGGGGGATTGGGTGAGGGGGGAGGTAGAGAGGGGAGGATGAGTGACAGGGGGAGAAAGAAGGTAAACTGTGATAGAGGTTGGAAATAATAGAGGAGCGAATAGTGAGAGGGGGGTGAGAGACAAAGGGAGAAGGAGAGAAATAGAGCTGGTGAGAGTGAGGAGGTGTGTGAGAGAAAGAGAGTAGGGCTTGAAGGGACGATGACACTGGAGGCCCAGGTGGAAACTCTAGTCCTGGGCCCCCGGGAAAGCTATCGGCAGCCCTGGCTGGGAATAACATTTAGATATGAACACATATATACACTTAGAGGGTTATCAATTTTACTGGAATAGTGCAGATCAGGGCACTATTGCACAGAAACTCCCATTGAAGTCAGAATAGTGAGAGGAGGGTTATTCATTAAATTGTGCTAATACACAGTTAAACTTGTATGCACAAATGGATATCACACTCACAATACACACTCACAAGTTAAAGGGTTAAAGGGTTATCTATGGGGTCTAAAATAACCCTAAGTATAGCCAAATAATTTCCTGAACCACTGTAAGGAAGTATATATATAGTACCGAATAAATGTCATAGTAACATAATTTTATGAATATTGTTCGTTCAATGTTATACGGTTCTGGAAATTATTATTGTCTTCCCATCAATACCAAGTTTGGGGAGCTTACAGTCGGATAAGCTTGCAGCACAATACTAAATAAATACTCTTTCAACATCTACCAATTTATCATGATGATAATCATATCTTTTAATAATTCATTTATAAAAATATTAATTTATTGAGATTTGATTATTTCCGTCAAGAATATCCCTAAATCAGTTTCTCGGAATTCGTAGTATCTGTGATTCGGAAGTTTATTCTGAACACTAGCCACAAATATTAACACTGTTTTCAAGTATGTCCTGGGTACAAAATAATCAGTTGACAACCTTATAAGTTACAAACATGTTTGAAGTAGGAAACAGCCAAAGACTTGAAAGAACTTGAAAGGCAGAAGGCGGGTTTGAGTGACTCGGGTCAGTTGTTCTAGAGGTGGGGTGTTCAGTAACAGAAGTAGATATGGGCCTTAGTGTCTGTCTGTGCTAGCATCCTCATTCCCTCGCTCATGTTCCTTCTTTCCTCTATGTTTACCTCATCATTTTTACTCGTTGCCAACCAATTGTGATCTAACGAGTTTCAGGGATTGTACAACATTGCACACTTACCACATTCCAGACCAGGGGCTGCCAACTCCAGTCCTCAAGGGCCACCAACATGGCAGGTTTTAAGGTTATCCCTGCTTCAGCACAGGTGGTTCAATCACTCAGTCGTTGACTGAGCCACCTGTGCTGAAGCAGGGATATCCTTAAAACCTGACCTGTTGGTGGCCCTTTGGAACAGGAGTGGCCAACTCTAGTCCTCGAGTATTTCACATTTGGTTACCAGTAGGTAATTAGATTGCTGCCAGTAGATGTCACTATTGGGATGGCACAAATTGCAATGAAACATTAGGTCACAGATAGGAAACTCATGAGTACATTTGCTTCGTTGTCACATATCATACAGTGGTTAAACTGCAGATAATGTCTCCGGGTTATTATCGGCAAACATTTGCATTTCAAAGTAACACGGTCAACCCCTTCAGCATGGAGAATTCATTGGCACATTACAGTATGTATTTTCCAGGTGATTACATCCATTGGAGAGCTGGTAGAGGTGTGCTCGCCTCAGATCCAGTCAGGATGGAGACCTCTGTTCAGTGCTCTGGAAACGGTACATAGCAACAAGTCTGATGTTAAGGAGTACCTTGTTGGTGATTACTCCATGGGTGAGTCTAGACGTGGTTGGCTGTTCACTATACAATATGTTTCTCTTTCCCTGAAATGTTAACAATATTTCTCACATATTTATATCATTTTAGCCAGTTCCATTGTAAACCTCTCTGATTTACTGCCCCATCATCAAACGTGCTACTTGTCTTTAATTTGCATATTACTACTGTGTGTATGTATACAATTATTATTTTAAAATATTCCTCTTATTCAATCTTATTTGAAAGTATTTTTTTTCTTTTTGACCCAAATTTTGATTTCTCCTACACATTTGTATACAATATATTGTTTCTAGAATGGCCGCATAGAAAAACTCTTAACCTCTTAATACCCATATTGACACCTGACACATTCATTTTGTATTATAATTAGAGATATGAGAAACTATCCAAAATGCATTTGCAACATTTTGTTTTTGTGGGGGGGGGGGGGGAGAAGGTTCAAATTTGGTTCCTGGAGAAACCTTTTGCCAGACCTTAATTGGCTAAACATTTTGCAAAAATCACACATTTGCACCATGAATTTCTAGTTTTCACCAAAAATCAGAGCTCAGTGAGAGTTCACAAGATTGATCATTTATTGTGAGATGGGTATGCTACAAAATCCTCTCGCGCTCCCTCCCTTTCTTCCTCTCCAGCCAAAGCATTTTCTGAGGATGCAACATCTCTTCTTACAAAGACTTGTTGAATTGCATTCAAGTTCTGAGTCACAGTGCTAAAACTTGCCAATGTCTGAAACCTTTCTAATTGTATTCATTTCTTTTCATCTCAACACCTTCACAGTGAAGTCTTGTATATTACATGTACAGTATATTACACAGTATGTCTTATGTTTTCCCTATTTATTTATTATTAACTCAATTACCTTTCTTTACTTTAACCTCCACATTCAAAATGTATAGTTTCTTGGCATCACCATTGTATTCCTTTGTTGGTGGTCATCTGCAGAGCAGCTAGATGAACCAATAAAATAATAAAGTGTGTCATTCAAAAGCTATTTAATCCATTCATAAGTTTCTTTATGGTTTCATTTTAATTTTTATGTATTTACAGTTTTCTAAATAAAGTAGTAATTAAAAAAAAAAAAAAAAAAAAACATTTCAAAATTATTACTTATTTGTCTTCATTTACCTTACGAGATCACAACCAACAGCGATCTTCCTCTCTTCCGACAGGGAAACGTCAGGCTCCAGTGTTTGATGTCTTTGAAGCATTCCTGAACACAGACAACATTCAAGTTTTTGCCAATGCAGCCACTGATTACATTATGTGCCTTATGAAGTTTGTCAAAGGATTAGGTACATCAAATGCCCGTCATTGTATAACTGTGATACAAGGCACAGACATGCAGTAGGTTCTGTTTTGTTAACCTGACAACATTAGCTTGTTGAAGTATGCGTGTTGGAGGTTACCTGATTCAATTGAGAAACTTAAGTAACAATTGGCAGCACCGTGGGTTCCCATCATGTAGTAACCCGACACCAACATGATACATTAGTAGATTTTGTTCTTCTTTGCATAGTTCACAAATGGAAATAACAAACACACTTGTCCTTTGACACTTCACAAGCAACATGTTACTTGATCTAGTTATTTAGCCAAGACAGCATGTACAGTATCTAGGTTTTAGGCCTCGTTCAGGGTGCAGGCTTCGGAGGGAGGGCGTGCTGCCGGAGCTGCCGTGGGACACAAAGTATTCAAATTGAATACTGGTTGTCAGGGTAGCAGCTGCCCTGTCTCCGAAGCCCGGAGTTGACGCTGGCTACAGTTTTAATAGACAAAAAAATCGTTTTTTTGAAGCTGCAGCAGCGTCACTGGAACCTCGGCAGCCAATGAAATCATTCTTGAGAATGATTTCAAGACTGCAGCCTCGATCCCTAACCTGCCTTCTGTAGCCCCGCCCCCTCCCCGCCTCCTCAACTCCTGAAAACGTCTGCTTGTGATGAACACACATCGTCCAGCAGACTGCCGCCCTCCCTCCCGAACGCCCGCCCTCCAACTCCTGCCTCTGGCACCCTGAACGAGGCCTTAAGTAACAATTGGCAGCACCGTGGGTTCCCATCATGTAGTAACCCGACACCAACATGATACATTAGTAGATTTTGTTCTTCTTTGCACAGTTCACAAATGGAAATAACAAACACGCTTGTCCTTTGACACTTCACAAGCAACATGTTACTTGATCTAGTTATTTAGCCAAGACAGCATGTATCTAGGTTTTAATCTGTTATTTCACTCTGATGTGGTGAAGTAGCAATGATATTTTACACGTTCTTTTGTTGTCAGGACTTATCTAGAATTGCAAACAATATATATGTGAGATATTCACAGCAAACAGTGGCACATTCTGTATTTATAGGGGCCTATTCACAAAGCAGTGATAAGTGGTTTAGTGGGCGATAAATGCCCTTATAGCATGATGCTGCCTGCTCTGCTAGTCACAAAGCAGTGATAAGTGGTTTAGTGGGCGATAAATGCCTTTATAACACGATACTGCCTGCTCTGCTAGTCACAAAGCAGTGATAACAGTGCAGTATCGCGCTGTAATGGCTTTTTATATGCCAAAAAAATGTCAAACCCGCCGTTTTTTGCCTGTAACTTCTATTCACAAAGCAGTGATACAGTAAGTTTATCTGTGTATAAAATCTTGCCATCTTTTTTCACCAGCTAAAGGCTGGCGCAAAAGAGATTGAGACATGCATAAAAGCATTAAAAAAAATTTCAGCACAGTATTGATACCAGAGGCGGATGGGGGCCCCCGGGTGGTCCCCGTGGTTGTCCTGGGCCCCACAGGTGTCCAAGGGTCCTCGGATTGTTTTTGGGGGCCTCCAGGTTGTCCCCACAGGTGTCTGGGGGTCCTACGGATGTCCAGGGGTCCACGGGTGGTCCTCACAGGTGTCCGGGGCCTCCAGGTGGTCCCCACAAGCCCCACGGGTGTCCGTGGGTCCTCGTGTGGTCCCTGTGGGTCCTTGGGTGGGCCCCACAGGTGTCCGGGGTTCCTCAAGTAGTCCTCCCGGGTGTCTGGGGGCCTCCAAGTGGTCTCCGTGGGTGTCCGGGGCCCCCACATGGGTCCGGGGGTCCTCGGGTGGTCCCCGCTGGCCTGCAGTACCAATCCTGTGCCGAACAAAAATGTGCAATACACTGATATAAATACACCCTCCCCCCCACCCTCCCCCACCCCAATGCATAAAGTACAGTAATGGGCAAAATTACTATTATCCAGATATGGATAATAGTGCATTTGCCCATTTAAAATAAAACATAAATCAGCAGCATAAAGTAAATAAAACTTGCACTGACCCCTGCCACGATGAAGGCTGTCATCATCCTCATCTTCATCCTTATCCTCCGTGGACATTAACAATACAATAAGAAATACAATCTAATGACCCCTAACCCCTTAATCACCGTAGTGGTTAGTAACCGCTATAGTCAGGCACTTATTCCCATGACCTGTTATTTATATTATTTGTTATTTATATGATTGTCACGTATTGCTACTGTGAAGCGCTATGTACGTTAATGGCGCTACATAAATAAAGACATACAATACAATACATGAGGAACTTTCATATTGGTCCCTTAAAATGTTTCACAACTTGCAACGATTACAAGGTCAATACAGCTGCTAGAACATTGAACTACATTACCATTGCAGAAGCAATGTCTTGTTAATAGGCAACATAAACAAAAAATTGCTTTTTAATTTAGTGAACTCCAGGTTTGACCATGAAATATTTGAGATATAAACAGTGGCTTAGGTAGTATTAATTGCAATGTGATATTTGTTTATATCATTACATGGAAAACCTTTCTTAATGTGCATATTTTTTACTTACTTTCAGGGGAAGTGGAATGCAAAGAGATTGGAGACTGTGTGCCAGGGTCCAGCTCAACGTCCACAGACTTGTGCCTTCCAGCTCTGGATTACTTGAGAAGATGCTCACAGGTACAAGACGATCAGAAAGAACTTTCATTATGTGCAGTTTACTATGACGCAAAGCTCGCGCTTCATATGCATTGGATACGGACACAGCATATACAATTTTACCAAGCTGAATTTTTTGTGGGGTGTAGCACAGGGGCCGGCACTCCTGACACCGAAATTAGACATTGAATAAGGGATGATTAGAAAACACATGACATAATTGCAAAGTTGGAAAATGCATTAATATTACATTTTGAAAGGTGTTTTAATACTAAAGTATACCAAATGAACATTAGATAAACATTGACTGTAGTTATTTGGAATGATTACCCTGTTTTCTGATGTTTCCTGCTATTATTGTTATTCCTAAACATGTTCTCATTTTTCCTGCTTCCTGCAGTTGCTGGCTAAAATCTACAAAATGCCATTAAAGCCAATATTCCTGAGTGGACGTCTGGCTAAATTGCCCCGGCGGGTTCAAGAAAGATCAGCCAGCAGTGAAGATGGCTTTGAGGCTGTTCTTTCTGAGTTTGATGATGACACTGGTAGGTGTTATTAGCATAGTAAACATCTTTTTAACCTTTTCACGTTCAGAACAACAATCAGGCTTAAGTTTCTGCCTCTGCACAACTGATGGCTTCAGGACTTTTCAGAAATCTGCTCAGTAAGATAGTACTTAAGAAAATGTTCTAGAAGCCGAATTTATGATGAACTGGAATGTTCATTCTCGGAGGTTCCAGGCAACACAGTATTGAAGGAATCAATGGCTGTGATTCGCTATTTCCTAAAATCAAATGCATTCTATGCATTTAGGACATTCTATGCCATTCATTAGTTGTACAGTACATGAGATGTGGTATGTAGAGTAGCTATGAATAACTCCTGACATTCAATATTTCACGGTGGGAAATCATCAATCTCAATGTTGTCTTATGAATGTGCCTTTATTTTAACCTACTTTTTTTTTTTATTCCTGTAGGTCTTATTGAAGTGTGGATCATTCTTTTAGAGCAGCTGACCGCCACAGTATCTAACTGCCCCCGGCAGCACCAGCCACCTACTCTGGATTTACTTTTTGAGTTGCTAAGGGAAGTCTCTAAAATACCAGGTAAAGGTCCCTTTTGTTTGATAATCTGATGGATAAATAATACCTTTTCTTAACCTATATATTGAAATATCCATGCTGCAGCAAAGAAATGTTTTGGTTGATACATAGCAATTTTAATCTGCGCTAACAGACATTTGGGGTTTACGTCAGGTTCAATTTGGCGGACAGTTTTGACACACATTCTCCTTTTGTTAGACACATATAAACATTCATTTTTACTACATACCATTTGCATCTGTACGCATAGCGCAGTCCATTTCTGTGCACCAAAAAACATTTAAATAACCAATTGTAGACGCCGATGGTGCAAACGTCAGGTAAGTACAGCACATTGGCGCACTCAAGCCTTATTTAAAATGAGATTTCTGTGCACCAATTTTGCACCAAAAAGCCGTTTACAACACTTAGTACTCAGGCCCCATTATCTCTAGCACATGTATTTTGCATTCTTTGCTGTGGGATGGACAAAATTGCTTATCTGAAGCTCATGGCAAGTAAATCTGTAAAAAGAATGTATCCTCTCCCACTGGATAGTCCCACTAAGTTATGACTTGAATAGCCCCAGGCTACAGTATATATGTAGCCACTTTACTTTAAAATGCGTTGCACTACAATCTGCCCGTATACAGTAGAACAGCGTTTCCCAAACTTTTTTTTCCGTGACCCGGTTATTTTTGAACTTCTCCTTCGTGACCCACTAAAAATGTTATCGCCTATAGGTAAAATAAAACAGTTATGAATGTCCATACAGATTTCATATATTCTCCCAATCCCCTCTATTCTCTTTCCCCCCCCCATTCTCTCTCTGACCTGCACAGACCAACACAGACACAGACACCCACACAGACACAGCCACTGCTGGCCTGCACAGACACACACACCCAGCCACTGATACCCACACACACACACAGCCACTGATACACACACACGCAGCCACAGACACTGACACAGACACACACGCGCACACAGACACACACGCACACACAGACACTGACACACACGCACACACGCACACACAGACACTGACACACACGCACACACAGACACTGACACACACAGACACTGACACACATGCACACACAGACACTGACACACACACACACTGATACACACACACACACTGATACACACACTGATACACACACTGATACACACACACACTGATACACACACACACACACACACTGATACACACACTGATACACACACAAACACACTGATACACACACAAACACACTGATACACACACACACTGATACACACACACACACACACACTGATACACACACTCTCCCCTATACACACACAGACACACAGTGAATTACAGGCAGCGACGGATGTGAGTGACTGGAGGGGGGGGGCAGGGGAGAGAGGAAAGGACGGCGATCCAAGCAGGCGGCTCCACCGCCTCCCCCTGCCCGCCAGCGACACCGCAGCCACCATTGCCCGCCCCACGCCCATCTGGGTGGATGGGTGGTGTACAGTGACTGGGTGGATGGGTGGTGTACAGTGGGTGGGTGGTGTACAGTGACTGAGACTTGGTGTACAGTGACTGGGTGGGTGGTGTACAGTGACTGGGTGGGTGGGTGGTGTACAGTGACCGTTGGTGTACAGTGACTGGGTGGGTGGTGTACAGTGACTGGGTGGGTGGTGTACAGTGACTGGGTGGGTGGTGTACAGTGACAGGGCGACAGTGACAGGGCGACAGTGACAGGGTGACACTGGGTGGGTGACTGTGACTGGGTGGGTGACAATGACTGGGTGGGGTGACTTACCTTGCCGCCGGACTCTTTCCCCTGCTGCCCCCGATATCCCCGCGGCAGCTGCCCGGGACGGGTGGTGGGCTTGGGGGCGCGGGAGGTGGGCTTGGGAGGGGGGGGCCACGGGAGGTGAGCTCGGGGGGAGCGCGGGAAGCTGGCCGCTGGGGCAAGTGGGCCGCAGTAGGAGTTAGTACTTCCCCCTCCATCCCACGTAACGTGCGGGCCGCAGTAGGAGTTAGTACTTCCCCCTCCATCCCACGTAACGTGCGGGCCGCAGAGGAGCTGGTACTTCCTCCTCTGTCCCACGTTGGAAGCGGGGTGGAGACCCTGCTTGCCCTGCGCATGCGTGCAGGACCGCGGGGGAGTCGCCGTCATTTTTTTTTTTAACTTGAGCGGGAGGGAGGAGGGGACACCGCACGGCCAGCCTCGCTGCGACCCGGCAATTTTGGTTCCGTGGCCCGGTGCCGGGTCGCGACCCACCATTTGGGAAACACTGCAGTAGAATATTGGCCAACATTGAAAAACTTATTTTAGGGAGATTTAGTATTAAAATGCAGACGGTTCCTACAACTTCCATTGCAATTAAATATTTATTATCATCAGGGAGACAGCAGAAATAATTATACATTGTTCAGACAGAAATCAGGGATTTTGCCTCATAAATAGGGACATCTGGTCAGAATGCAGAATAGTGGTGAAATCCGACACAACTGTTCTATTTAATCAATTTGATTGTTTTACCCAGTCAAATATCTGTCTTTTTTTTACCATTATCAATAGTTCAATGTGGATGTCCTTTTTCTAGCGTTTCTCCCTTAAACAAATAAATATCAGACTTACAGTTTATCTAATTAACCAATAAAATCATTAGATTCCTTGTAACCTTAAACACTTTAGTGAACTGCTGCAACACGCTGTGAAGGCCAACTATTATTATGCACCTTTGTATGTACAGTAAACATCACGTACACATCTGTGTTACGTAGATAGCTTGAGATGTACTGATGAAGGTCTTCCTCCTTAGGCCCAGGCTTTGCTATCTATGCAGTTGTACACCTTCTTCTGCCTGTAATGTCTCTGTGGCTGGGTCGCAGCAATGGTGATCACTGCTATTGGGATATTGCGTCTGCGAACTTCAAACACGCTATCGGCCTCTCCTGTGAACTGGTAGTGGAACATATCCAACGGTTTATCAATTCAGGTAACACATTTTCCCTGGTATTCCATGTAAGACCGTGCCTCATTGTTGGGTGAAAAGGGAAATATTGACACTTTTTAGACGTCTCCCAATGGGAAAGGGGGAAAAAAACGTATTTTCCATGTGCCAAAAAGTGCTATGGTGCTGGTGCTGTAACTTAGTAGTTGAATTTGTTGCTGAATGGTGTTTATTTTGTCATTGTTTAACCATCACACAAATTCATTTTCAAATCTTAGGCTGAAATTAGCAATGACACAGAAATTCTAATAATATGACCAAGGCATTTGGGCCACTCTCAGCTAAACATCTCTTTTACAGAAAAAAGCAGAGTGGTGACGTATTTCATACTTCCTGCAATGCCTGTGTTTGTCATTGTCGTATTGCTGCGTGTTTATTTTTGGGATGCGTGTGGAGCTTTCAGACAAGAATGATCTTAATTTATTGTCGAACACTATTTTGCGAGGAACCTTAAGTGTAAGCAGGATTTGTGAATACATCCCGTGTAAGAAGGATTTGTGAATGTGCTCACAAGTGGTCATTTTATTTGCTGTATAGTGGCGGGTTTTTGTCACTTTGTTACCCATGATAACTTATGTAATATGTGGTTGAAACCTCTTTGAGCTTCACATTGCAAAGCCAGTATAACCATTCTCACACTGATGAGACCCATGATACAGCTGTCTGTGGGTAGGTTTACTGGTTATGTATTTCTTTAACCCAGTCTGTGCTGAAAAGCTGTGTTAAACGGCAGGCATGGGCTTACAGGTCCATGTTAAAATAGACAGGAAGCAAAAGGTTCATGGCAAGTAAATCTGTCAAATTAATATATATATATATCCTCTTCCACTGGACAGTACCAGTAAGATATGACTTGAATAGCCCCAGTGTGCTCATTTGCATGTAATTTCCCAGAATCCCTGGCTGCAGTGAAAGCACTGTATGCTAAGTGATCATGGAAAAAGGGAGGGTTGCAGACCTGTCTGAGACATGTGAATGTGCTCACAAGTGGTATTTTTATAAGAAGAATATGTGAATGCATCCTTAGGCCTCGGGCATGGTCAGCGCTTAGGCGTGCTAGCGCTTACCAGTGAGCCCCTGCAGCCGCAATGAGAGCGGCTTTAGCAGGGGCTCGCGCACGCTTGTGGAAGCGTAGGTCTTAGAAAAAATTTAGTTTCAAGCGCTCACGGGAGCGCAGGGCCGGTCACGTGAGCGGTTCGCCCAATGAGGGCGAACCAGCTCCGTGACGTCACTGGCCCGCCCCCCGACACGCCCCCGGATGGCGCGCTTACCAAGGCCAGGGAAAGCACCCGCTTTCCCTCAGCCTCAGCGCGCCTCCGCACGGCTGCTGCAACCCTGGACGCAGCCTTACCAGTTACACAAATTTGTGGGCATCAGACTTCCACAAGTACACTCAAAAAGTAAATCCCACATAGTATCATGATTATAACAGATTAATTACCATTTCTGGTACACCCATTCATTTTTGCTGTTTCCGTTGTATTGCATCTGTGTTTATTCCCTCCTCTCTTTCTATTTGCTTGTCGTCCAAGTAGCTTTCTTTATCATTCAAGAGAAAGGGTCCCGTACATTAACCCCCACTGCCCAGCGAATGTTTTAGCTTCTCAGATTTGTAGCTATTTGGGAATGTCTTGCATTTTGAATATACAGCTTAATTGTACAATGGAGCTGGGTTTTTACATTGATCAACATGAATGCCTATTGAAAATGTACAATTAATGCGTGTAAAATAAAATCTATACTCCTAGCTGTAAATAACAAGTGCAGGTAGGTAGATTTAAAACTGTGAGTACAGATGTTAAAGTGGTTTTTCCCCCCTAGATATTTGCTACGAGATCATGATCAACACAATGTTGAAAGAACTTTTCAAGTTGCTGGTAGCTTGCGTGGCAGAGCCCACTGAGGCCATCTCCAGGGTCGGCTGTTCCTGCATCAGGTAAAAAGGTGGAACTTGTTCACAAAAATGTATATTCTTTGCACAGATTCCTTCAACTTTATATATGTTTAAGTCTCAAATAAAATGCACTTATTTAGCCCTTCACTTGCTGCAGGAAACAGGGATGCATTACAAATGATGTTTCTATCTCTTCTAGGCTTCGTAGTATTAACCATCACTGTCTTAACACAGTGGGAGGGGGGGGGGGAAGAGTATAGTAGTTCATTAGCTTGGGATATATTCTGAAAATCCGGTCTGTTTTACAATGTAAGTATTGTGACTACAAGTGAGAGGCGAGGGACAGCTATGTTATTGTGACTGAACTTTTTATTAATATTATTTTTCTTATGTAGCGCTGACAGCGTATACATGGAGAGTGGCTGTCATTATGAGTCCCTGCCCTGTAGAGCAGGGGTGCTCAACTGCAGTCCTCATGACCGCCCAACAGGTCTGGGTTTAAGGCTATCCCTGCTTCAGCACAGGTGACTCAGTCTTCAACTGAGTCACGGATTGAGTCAGCTGTGCTGAAGCTGGGATATCCTTAAAACCTGACCTGTTGGGGGGGTCTTGAGGACTGGAGTTGAGCAGCATGCTGTACAGCATACAATCTAATACTGGTGTCTGAGGCACGGAGATTACGTGACTTCCCCAAGGTGACAAGGAGCTGACAGTTAGATTAAAACCTGTTTGACCAACTTCAGTGAGTGACGTTATCACTGAGCAGCCCGTTATAATCTTATCAACATTCAAATGAAACGTGTCTTTTTCAAAATGTATTTATTTTGCCCTCTTCCCAATTTACCAGCGACATTAAAACATTTCTACACTTTTTGCATTCCCAAAATACTGTGTTATGAATACAGGCAATAAATTGTATACATTTGTCATTTTCTTTTCAATACTGCTTTAAAGCTGCAGTTGAAGCAATATCCTACATGTGTGTTTTTTTTTAATAAGTCAGTTCTGTACTATGAGAAAATACTAAAAACATTTACAAAGTCACAGCCCCTTCAACTTCTGAGGCAGGCTGTGGCTCTTGAGCCCTGCCCTCTCTCTAGCAGTGCACCAATTGTATCTAGTAACTGCCTGGTCACATGATCTTCCCCACAGAACTTTGCATTCTGGGTAATGCAGTCCACCAAGAACTGAATTAAATAACCCTGAGCAAAGCGATCGATTACAGGAGAATGGATTGATCTACAACTTAGCTAATCACTTGTCAGTGTGCAGATTGTATTGATGCACATATTGAATGGGGAGAAAAAAACGGCAGCTTGAACTGCAGCTTTAATGAACTGCCTTTAATTACCGGCTTCACGAAAGAGTCAGACAAATGTTACAGATGTAGCATGACTTACTATCTCCGGAGCCGAGGTCAAAAAAAGCAAAAATCCACCACTCCAGAGAATGCTGCAGGTAGGGATGCCAGGTGTCCAGTATTGAACCGGACTGTCCTGTATTTGGACACACTGTCCAGTAAAAAAGTAGAGGTAATACTGGACATGTATGTGTGTGTCTGGTATTACCTCTCTGGACATAGTGATCTGACCTGCTTGGGGGGGGCGCAGGATTTCCCAGAGCAGGGAGAGAGCAGGGCTGTTGCTAGGGGGCTGGGCAGCTTCCTCCATCCTTATTGGCTGCTGCTGGGTAATGCAGCCAATCAGGAGGATGCATCAGGAGCCCAGGGGTGGGGCCAAGGAGAGGAGGAAACAGCACAGAGAGGTGAGAGGAATGTGTGTGTGTTTGTGTCCAGCGCGTCACACCTTTCAACATTGTGTCCAGTATTTTTGGAGAAGCCACCTGGCCACCCTAGCTGCAGGGAGACCATGCTTCCGGATCAGACCCCGCAGCAGCATTAATCCTCCGGTGCCCGGGCCACTGTGTGACTGCAGCTTGCCTTGGTGTTGGAGACAGTAACCCTCCCTACATCTGTATGTTGTCTGTAAATAAACCTCTCCCGTTTGATTATTTTTTTTAGATATATCCTGGTAACAGCAGGGCCGGTTTTCACGGAGGAAATGTGGAGACTGGCATGCTGTGCTCTACAGGATGCCTTTTCTGCTACACTGGAGCCAATGAAGGTAAAAACAGCTCCGCGTACATCGAAGTGGCAAATTGTTTGTAATAATTAAACTATGGGGTTTTTTTTTATCAAGTTGATGAATGCACCAGTCATTGAATGCAGTCCCATTTTCATCAGTTAAAATGTGTTTCTTCGAGAAAACACATTAGCTTTTCCTTTTCAACTTGATTTAGTGGTGCCTTGTACTTTTCAGTTTGTAATCAATCTTTAAAGAACTAATTGAAAATTTAAGTTGAGCACATTTTTCATGCACTATACAATTGGTTATTAAAAACTGTTCAATAAACCTAATGAATGCAATATTTTAACGCATATCCACAAAGCTTATTATATGCAAATGTTGTATATCTCATTAGCATCGGCTTAATGTCATGTTAACTTCCAATGGCATGTTGTTATGCATCTTACCTATAGGTGGCGTTGAGAGCAAGGGAGAGAAACAGACTTATTTTCTATAAAGTACCATGTGACTTAAGTTATATACCTCCCCAAACACTCCTTCATATAGATGCTTAAGTGGTTCTGGCTCTTCTGTATGCTTATAGTCACATACATTTGTCAAAAGTTCCTAACATTAGCGGCAAACTGGAAAACCTGCCACGTGGATGTAATGCTTCGCCATCACTTGGTAAATATGCAGCCGTCTATAAAAATGTGTTCAAATATTTGGGAAGCAAAGGCACGACTTGCACACATCGCAACCAAATGCTGTATATTTCCTCACATAACACTATATACTACATGGCCTACAAACAGACAGTTGTCTCACAATAACAAATAAGAACATATCCGAGACATCCACAGAAAATCTGACATTTTTCTTTTTTGTGTAATGTTAGTTTGATCCAGTTTCCATGAACAGGATCTTTCCCAGACTTATTGTTCAACAAGTGCAGAAAAATGATGCAGCGCACCGCATCATTTTTCTGCACTTCTGGACATCACTTTACAGCAGCACGCGATGGAGGGGAAATTCTGGTGAAAGCAGTGGTACAGTGAGTACATAGGGCCAGCCCAATGAGGCAGAGGAGGCTGTCTTAGGACTACCTACCCCTGCCTTCAGGGTATCTGGTGCCCGAATTTATTGAGACTCTAATGAATGTATCTTAAATAGTCAATATCCAGATTGTATTCCCCTCCTACCTGTGTATAGGACACTTTTGAGCACCTTACCTCATCCTAACCTAATTGTTCAACAATGTATTATTATGAATAGATTTTAGTTGCAATGCCTTCCCCATTGACACTAGCTAGCCTTTACCTCACATCTTCAATGCCGATCCCTACATTGAAAGAAATATAGGGGCCTATGTATCAAGGCAAAAGTCGAGAAATTCGGCGGAAAATAAATACAAAATGCTAAATAAATGCACCGTATGCGTTAAAGAAAAGAGTCCCATTGAAATCAATAGGATTTTTTTTCTTTGATACATTGTGTACCATTTGTTTGTCCCAGAATGGCTGCACTTTTGCCTTGATAACGGAGACCTCGTGCTTTACATTTTAGATACAGCGGGAGATTGACTACAAAGTACTTTGCTCCAGTGCAGCATTTATACTGGATTTGTCCTAGTGTAAAACGGCAGTAAAATATTATCATTTGGTCTTCTACCCTCCATTTTACATGTGTCCTCTAATTACATAGTGTACAGTATTCTCCTACAGAACCTATATCATGATTGCCCATATTTACTAAGTGGTGTTATGCCATGAGACACCTTCGGGCACCAGAAGATGTTTTATGTCATGGCATTGCTTAATAAATATGGCCCAACATCTCTTGCATATCGTTATAGGTATAGTTTCTTGTTAGTAAACATTTAGACATTGGACTCTAGGGAAAGGGGATTGGCTGAATGCTTTTGAAGGCCGTAGCTGGCTCATAACAATGCATATTGATGAACTGTTTTCATGTCCGTCTCCCTGTAGAATTTGTTGGGCTATTTCCACAGTGGCTCAGAAAGCTTTTCTGGAGATGCCTGTGAGGTCAAAGTGGCAGCACCGTCTCTCTCCCCCAATGCTGAGGCTGAATACTGGAGAACCCGAGCTATGACTCAACAGGTATGCCCCGCATGAGAGAGAGATTCAGTATCTGCAGAAGGTTATTAAGGAGTGAGGGGGGTTACATTTGCTGCAATAAAGCTGTAACAGCATAATATGAATGAGATGTGACACACAGCAGGTGCAAGTATCACATGCTGCATTGACCAAAACATTAGCCAAACATTCTATCTTCATACCTATTGTAGCTAAGATACACAACTGCAGCTAACTAACTTCAACTCGACACTACCTGGGAAATATGTTAATTTGGATGTGATTGTCACGAATGGCAGACCTGTGAGCACGTGACTTGTATATGCAACAAGGGTTAAAACACACAGCTATCCAGCTGACACATTTATCTCCCTGCAGCGACGCTCAAATGCGTAATGTCTACCCTCAATCTGTCACAATATATATCTTTAATCGCTGCCACCACCAAAGATACGGAAAAATACAATCGTTAGGGTCCTTGGTCCCTGTTTACTTAGCAAAATATGCATTTAGCACTAGAAAATCTATTGTAGCAAAATGTGTCCGAAAATCTAATCACTCTTCAAAAAAGTGCAAAGTTCAATCAGAGCCCAAAGCATTACTTATTAAACTTTAGATTTAATATCCAAAAATAATACAGTACTTGGATTATATAAAAAAGATTATTACAAGAACATACAGTACAATAAATGCAGACTGTTTCATCAAATAAAAAGGAGTAACAATAGATTTATCTAATTATGTTACCGCATAATATCAGATTGCTTCAGAGAGGGCTTGAAGTTGAAAATCTGGAAACCCATGTGTGCAATAGACAAACGCACCCATCTATGTTCAATTTTTAATTCATTTCTCAAATGCATGGCTTATATCCTAAACATTTCTGCATTGGAAAACAGCCTAAGCCCACCCTCTCCTCAATCTGCAGCCAGTTACATTTCTATAGTTTAGGAGGAAAAAAAACAGCTTTCTTCTCTATCCAGAGCTGTCTGAATATATAAAATCTCCCATATCTTTACTCCTATAATACTTATAAGAACGCCATCTTCACTGTTGCATCTTTATCATTTATATAAACATGTAGAATCCCTTTTGCCAACGCAACTAATACTTTTGCATGAGAAAACCGATATAACATAAACCAACCAGCCATTCTTGGTATCCCTTTAATCAGCTGATTGCAACTGTTACAAAGATTCATCTGTAATTCTCGTGAATCGTTGTTAGACCCATGATATCTTTATTTTTAGTAAATCTATTCTGGAATACCTTCCTGGCCACACACCCTGGTATTTACAGACCCCCTCCAGGAATTCCTTTTAAGATACATAAGTGTTTTCATTTATTTCTACTGTCAGAGAAGAATTGTGAAGCTAGGTTTCAATTATCCAATTTCCAAAACCAGGTGTTTAATTAGATAACCTTATTTCTGAATAAACACAACTAGGCTGCGGTTTTACCCGCCATACAAACCATTTCTTGTATTTTAAGACAATTTGCAATTAACATTAACCTCTGTGCCAGATTTATTCAAATACTGAATATCTTCTGGCATCATCATGACAGTGATGTACAGTATAGTCAAATGATTTAAATTGGCACATTTATCAGGTGTGTTCACAGGTTTCTCTCCACACATTGTGGAAAGGAGTGTCTGGGGAGGAATGTAAGTCACTGGGTACTCTAGTATATTTCAGCGTCTGGATGGGAGTAACGCCACCTTTATGCAAGATATACTTAACACTACGTTATTGGAAGCTAACGGAATGTTGTGCGAACTTGACGTTAAACCTATGCTAATGAGATATACAGTGGCTGTTGTTTATGCATATAATTAGCTTTGAGGACATGTGTTAACTTGAGGGGAAATCACGGCCATTATGGTTCTTGGTAACGTCATGTTATGAGCCCCGAGTTTACAGAGCTTTGTGGATCTGGCTCTTTGTTGGTCTGTCCCTTTAACACAGTGCCGAGACTTCTAAAGAGTGCCCGGCTGTGTCATTTATTTTTATACTACCCCGATGATTTGCTAGAAAACACCCATATATCTGCTATGCTACTTATGAGGTCGCCGATGTTTGGTTAGAGTGAATGTGCTCTGTAAAACCTTCTTTTTTTTTTAAACTCATAGCTGCATGAAATGTAAGAAGCTATCCTTTATTCACTTAATGCTAACCTGATATTGAACAAGGCTTACGCATTCTTGACAGACTTTTACCACGGTAAAAAAAAAAAAAGGTGAAATAGCTACAGTAGATACATTGATTATAAGAGATACATGTTTAAAATCTTGCTTGATATTACTGGATTAAAAATAATTTTATTGTATATTAGTTATTTGTGGTTCACCAAGGACCTTCTGATGGGTGAATTTACATTCACTTCCTTAAGTAACTTAAATTGGTTACAGAGCGCTACAGAATATGCATCCATGGATCATCAGTGGGAATTTTTTTACAGAGATTTCTTAGCATGAACGAGATAATGTGACTGAGTGGTCTTTGCCACAGTTTAACTTGTGAAATGCAGTACTTTTAATGGGCAGATAACCTTCAGTAGCACCTTTTTAAAGAGTGATTCACCTTATTTCATAGTATTAGACTCTTGAAATCAGGCACAGTTCCAGTTCTCTTATAATAGAGCAATGATAAATTCGCATTGCAAGTACAATTTGCTTTATGATATTACATAGTTAGCGCTCTACTCATTTCTGCTTAACAGGTGTTCATGTTGGATGCACAGTGTTCACCAAAGACACCGAACAACAAGGAAGGCTTTGAGCATGCCCAGTCTTGTGTGCTCATTATTGAGTTGCCTCCTGATGAGAAACCGAATGGGCACACCCAAAAAAGGTAACTAATTATCGCACAGTCAAACAAGATCCAATTGTAAACAATACGCTCCACGTTTACTAAGCACTGCTATTGTGTAAGGCACCTTCTGACCTATTCTAAAGAGGACGCCTTTGAATGTGCAAGAAGGTGTCTTATGAAATAAACACCACTCAGTAAATATGAGCAAATGTAAGTAAGATATTGCAAAGGAGGAAAGAAAACAGTGCATAGAGGTGAAGGTATAATGGAGGGTATGATGGGAGCAGCCGAACAATAGGGTAGTATCACTGGTTAGAACACTAAGCAGCTTTTCTATATTTTAGTTTAGTGGAGGGACCCCCCAGCACTATTATTAATTGTTACTTCGTTGTTGCAACATGGAATATGAGTGTACTCTGGATACACATCTCTCTGTATACAGTAAATATATACACTGTTAAATGCAATATATGAGCATTTTTTGCAAATTCATTAGGATACATTCAGTATTGTCATCTGAGAGAGTGAGTCCAGAATAAACCTTGGCAGTGATGTTGGAACTGCGCTGCCTTTAGAAAAGCAGCTTTTCTCATAATTGAGTTTAGCTAGACAAGGGATTTCATAGCACTTTTATTTATTTACAATCTGTGATTTATGGTATTGTATTCATTATTTATCAGTATGGTCTCTTTGGTATATAACTGAATTGTGAACTACAATACCTTATTCCAAGGGAGTCTACATTAAATTATGTATGTGAACTCATAGTTATCTGAGAGCAAGTTAACCTATTATGAACTGTATGACTCCATATCTGTACATATGCATGAATCCATTAATGAAGTGTTAAGTGTCATTGTTGCAACTTAGGACCTACTGTCTTATAGTTGCTTACCAACATCATTGTCATTAGCGGTTAAGTTATGGCAGCAGCAATTATAGGTCAGGGCATCATGTGTTAGTTTTTATTGATTATTTTTTCACCATCACGTTTTTTTCACTTATAAATATTCACTTATAATTATTCAGTGTAAAAATAAAATAAAATTAGTGTCGTGTGTGCCGCGAATGTACTTTCTGTGGATGATAGTTTGACTTTGTCAACCTTTCATTTATGTGTTATAACCAATTAACCTCAGTACATAGGTAGCACCCATTTTTGAAAAATTCAAACAATATAATTATAATTAATTTAGTGGACGGTGTTTTCCATTGTGTGTTTGAACATTATGTGTTATATTTACTAATTAGTGTGTTATGGATTAACGGTAGTTGGTAAATATGGACTAAAATAAAGCAAATTCTATCCGTAGGACAGAAACAGTCACGTATATATTTCCAAAAAAAGAAAAATCGCTATGCGCAAAAAGAGAAGAAAAAAAAGTGCAGTCTGTTTGAAATAGATGTGTTCAACTCAAAATAAAGTGTACTTATACTCAAAACAAAAACAGGCATACCCCGGTTTAAGGACACTCACTTTAAGTACACTCGCGAGTAAGGACATATCGCCCAATAGGCAAACGACAGCTCACGCATGCGCCTGTCAACATGTCCTGAAAAGCAATACCGGCTCCCTACCTGTACCGAAGCTGTGCGCGAGCGGGGAGTCTGTGTATCTTGTGTTCCTGTATGTCAATAGTCAGATCCATTCCGTGGCAGCCTCTGGCATTCACTTCCGTGACCTCTCCTCACCTCTCCTCTCCCAAGTAGCTCAAAAGAAAAGCTATTACATGTAGTATAGTCAGTGTAACAATACCCTAAATATAAAGAACATTACAATCTACACGATGCACTCACAATTGAGGTAAAAAGCATCTTTCATATGCTGGAGGAACTGCTCTCAGCACCGTGGTCTCAGGTTGCAAGTTCTTTTGGGTCACGTGACACACCCGTTCTCATCTCGCGGTCTTTCGCCTGTGCTCCGTTTTTCTGCTCACTTCTGCACAACACCCTGCGCATTTTGCGGGGCTTCATAAGGGGTGAAAGCCACAGAATGCAACCCACTATTGACATACAAAAACACATGGTTGTTACTTGAGTGTGTCATCTCACTTTATTTTGAGTGGAACACATTTATTTCAAACAGACTGCAGGGATTTTTCTTTTTTTTGGACTTTCTTACAATATGCTTTACTTTATTTATATTTAACTTTATTAAACATGGTAAGTTTTTCTTGTTAGTTTGCGCTTTTCATATGCTATTTTGTTACACACACTTCCAAGTAAGCTAATTGTATCCCTTACTTGGTGCCTTCAAACTTACTGCTGATGTTGTATTTTAATGTGTGCATTCATTATTGCCGTAATTCTTGCATGTGCAGCCATTCACAATTGATTAATTCTCTGCATTTTTCTCTTCTGCCTCTAACTAACACTGTGCTACTAAACAGGAAGCTGGGGTAAGACGCTTCTACTTTGTACTGCTATCCTGCATCATTTGGCTATCAAAGAGGGAATATACTGTATATCCGCTTGAAAACTTTCAGAGCTGCAATGCTTTACAATGTGTTACATGCCCTACTTGGACAGAGTTAAAATATCACCATGAACTGTGAATAATAACAAATGCTTTGCTTTAGCTCAGATCTCTTACCAGTTTTATGGCATGTACAAACCTCGCTGCTCTACTCAAAAATAGACACTGTTTTGTTAGGGAAACCGTTGAGCTTGCTGGTCCTACTTTCTTGAAACCTGTTTTCAGTATCTTTGTGCCATTTTCTATTCCTGAAAACATTTATTACTATAGAAGTCACAAGGGGTTAATCCAAAATTTTGGGGGGAGTAACTGGCTTGGTATTGCGTTGAAGAATCGTAATGTGAACCTATCTACAAATGTATTTTTGAGGCAGTTACTGCTTGCATGTAAATCTCTTACCCATGGTGTAGGAGCCTGAAACAGTTTAAACTATTTCACTAAAAAAGGGGCACAAAGCACATTGTAAAGCAATAAAGGTGTTATGTATGTACTGTATGTATGTATATATTTATATAGTCCTAACCATGTATGTCGTGCTTTACAGAAGGGGCATTAGAATGAAGGGTATCATGGAACAGTAGATGAATAAAGGAAAAAGTGTACTAAATTTTTATATATATATATATATATATATATATATATATATATATATATATATATATAAAGCATAAAATAGCCATTTTAGTCCAGTTGCGATAGTGCAGAATAAATGAGTTCTTCAGTATTAGGTGATACCTTTTTTATTGGACTAAAAATTTATGTAATTTCGAGAGTTCTCCTCTCTTCTTCAGGTCAAGCAATACTGATATACACAGGTATATATATATATACATATGAGAGAGAATGCAATACTTATATGCATACATTGGAATAAGGAATGTGTGAACTGCTAGACTGTGAAATTCCTTTTTAGATCTTTCCAGTTCTGTGTGGAGACCGCTGACCCCCTGGTGTAAGGCACGTTAATGGTCTATAAGCAGTGGTGGGATTCAGCCGGATTGCACGGATTCGTGCAAACCTGTTGCTATAATTCTCTGAACTCGCGTGCGGGCGGCGTCTACCAGCAACTCCCGGCATCTTTCCCCTGCAAATCTTCTCACTATGGCCGCGCGGCGTCAAATGGCCCCGAGTTTCCATGCCAACGGACTGCTACATGACGTAACCTCATCACGTGACGCCCATTGCTATAACAGGGCACTATGTGATGTCATGACGTAACGCGGCGTTGCATTGTCATGGCAACATGGCGCCATGTGTCACTGCTCAGCCATATTGAGAAGATTTGCAGGGGAAACATTTCGGAGCACATTGCCGCCCGCACACACAGGTGAAAGAGTGGCAGAGGGACGATGCTGGGTGCTGAAGGTAAGAAAAGAACAGGTTACTAAAATGTTTGGATCCCACCACTGGCTGTACGGTGACTTCCAGTGCCAGAAGGTGTCTTACGGCAGAAGTTGGCTTAGTAAATAAACCGTAGCCCACAGTAAATTTAACAATTTAAGACCATAGGGTACTTTGAATAACAGAAAATAATCCAGTCTCTCAGTTTGTGCCAAGGTTTGTAGTCCATAAGATGCGGTATAAAGACAACTTCTATATGGGGCTGATTTAATATTACCATATATATTTGTAATTAATGTGGACAAATGTATTTAAAAACAAAAAAAGTGACTCATTCTATAATTTCTCTATTTTGGTTCAAAAGTCCTAATGGCCATTTACTGTTCATAAGAGGAATCTGCTATGAGTGACTATATACTCAATTAATAGCAATTATCATTCCAGCAGTATATTGTGAATAATTGTAACTGTGGTAATGCACCTTTTATATTTGCACATATATTTACAATTCAGTTTTAACATACTTTTTCTCTCTCTTAAAGCATTCCATTTAGGACAATTGTAGTCAGTTTGCTCTCCCACCAAGTACTACTGCAAAACTTGTATGACATTTTGCTAGAAGAGTTTGTAAAAGGACCTGCAAACGTAGAAGATAACGCAGTGCAAATGCCAGAATCCAAAACTGTTGGATTTCTTAGGTACATCTCAATGCAAAACCTGGCCGTTATTTTTGACTTGCTACTGGACTCGTATCGGACTGCAAGGGAGTTTGATGCCAGGCCCGGGTTAAAGTGCCTCCTTATGAAGGTTTCTGGGATTGGTGGAGCAGCAAACCTTTACCGCCAGTCAGCGATGAGCTTTAACATCTACTTCCAGACCTTGGTCTGTGCCCTGCTAACCAATCAGGAGAACATCACTGCAGAGCTGGTGAAAAAGATCCTTTTTGAAGATGAAGAGCACAGCACAGACTCCTCACAACAGTGCTCCTCAGAAGATGAAGACATTTTCGAGGAAACTGCTCAAGTTAGCCCCCCTCGAGGAAAGGAGAAAAGACAATGGAGGGCAAGAATCCCATCCTTGAGTGTCCAGCCAGTTAGCAATGCTGATTGGGCTTGGCTAGTGAAAAGGCTTCACAAGCTTTGCATGGAACTTTGCAACAACTACATCCAGATGCACCTGGACCTGGAGAATAATGATGAGCCTCCAATTTTTAAAGGAGATCACTTTTTTATCTTGCCGTCATTTCAGTCAGAGACCTCGACTCCATCAACAGGAGGGCCGTCTGGGAAAGATACACCTTCAGAAGATGACAGAAACCAGCTGACCGAGAATGTGACACCCAAAAGCTTCAACGCAGGCGTGATGCCACCAAGTCCTAAGCTAGAGAAGAAGGACCAAGGCAGAAAGAAAGAATGGTGGGAAAGTGCTGGGAACAAAATCTACACCATTGCTACTGATAAAACAATAGCAAAACTTATGACTGAGTACAAAAAAAGAAAGCAGCAACATAACCTGACAACGTTCATTAAAGACCCCAAAATAGACAAGAAAGGGGAGATGTTGGGTTCAAGAGGGCAGGATTCAACCATGCCTCAAAGACCGCAGCATCTTGTGGACCAAACTCAAATGAGACACTCTTTCAGTGCTGGGCCAGAGATCCTTCGGCAGGAGAGGAGATCTCGTTCAGGTTCTACAGTTAGTTCATTCAACATCTCTACAAGAGATTCTGAGGCACAAATCCAGGTAAGTCATTACTTGAAGGTTTTTTTTGTTTATTATAACTTTTCTCTACAGTTCACAAAAACATTATCAGCTGCATCGATTTTCAGCAAATGATGAAGACTTTTGTCAAATGGTATGCAGACGCATATTGTTAATATTATGTTATTATCCCAGTCATTAAATGTAGTTATCTCTAGTGTTTTAAACTGAATACAATTTCTGTGTATATGAATTTCTGCTCCGCACCAAAGCTCAGGAACTACTGTTAAAAGCATTACCAATATTGTCTTTATTTATATAGAGCCATAAATGTACATAGCGCTTTACAGTAGAGCTGGAGGGACAACAGAGTAGTATTTCTAAATTGTTGAATTTGTTTTTATAAATACTGTACCCATGAAAAATATAGATTCTATGATTTTGGACTTTATATAATAATTTAATTAGTATAATAATTATAATTTATATAATAATGTTTTTATTAGTTTTTTGAAAGTTAACAATAAACTGGTTTTTTTTTTGCAACTTTTTATTGCCAATTATATTTTGCTGCATTTAAATTACACTGAATGAATAACTCCTTTTTGTTCTCTACTGTATGTAATGGTCTCCTTGTTTCATATTTTAGGCGTGGACCAACATGGTGTTGATCATTCTCAATCAAATTCAGATCCTACCAGATAAGATGTTCACTGCTCTGCAGCCTGCAGTGTTCCCCTGCATCAGTCAGCTGACGTGTCATGTGAATGACATACGCGTGCGACAGGCAGTCAGGGAATGGCTGGGGAGAGTTGGCAGAATTTATGACATTATTGTATAAAAATGATAGATGCTGCTAAGTGGTAAAGAGAAAAAAGGGGGCTCCATTATTTTGACATTGCAAAGTACTGATTCCAACCAAAATACAGTTAATAATGGTTTATTATATTATTTTTTTGGAATTAGAAAGAGTCATGTAATGTATGTTTAGAGGATGATCAAATCCAAGTTACCACTTCAAGTTTAGGCTTATCTGAATTAGTTATTGTCTCAATTCACTCTGAGATGAATGAATTGGGAATTTACACCATTCTTTGTCTGGCCACATTCATTATTGGAATAGAGTATGCACCGATAGGATGCCTTGAAAGTTCACATATTTGCTCAATTCTGAGACTGTGAGCTAAGTGAGCCAGCACCATGGAAGAGCATCTTCTTAAGGTAGGATCACCTGCTATTTCAGCACACTCATTTAAATACGATTGTTAAAGTTGTTGAACATAAAATTGGTGTTTTAATCACAGCACAAATTGTAACCTGGAGAATGCCTTCCAATTCAGAAAAATGTAACTCCGTGTTATAAAAAAACAATTACAACTATACTGAAAAATTACTTTAAAATCTGATAGCTGGTGGGGTTTCAAAAATAGTATCAATCCTGTTGACAAAATCCACAATATAATCAATCCATCCCCACACTGCTTGTTTAATTATAGATAGTGGTTCATGGAGAAAGGCGACTCTAGTCAGGGCCGCCAACAGAAATCTTGGGGAGGTGCCTGCAGGAGGGGACCCAAGGAGGTGCCTGCCAGAGGAGGCCTGCAGGAGGGGACCCACGGAGGTGCCTGCCAGAGGAGGCCTGCAGGATGGGACCCAAGGAGGTGCCTGCCAGAGGAGGCCTGCAGGATGGGACCCAAGGAGGTGCCTGCCAGAGGAGGCCTGCAGGAGGGGACCCACGAAGGTGCCTGCCGGAGGAAGGGAGGTCCTTACAGGCCCATAGATCTGGCACTACATGTTAGGGTTGCTGGCCCTTGACTCACCGGAGCTGGGACAATTGTCCTGGCTGTCTCACCCCCTGTCGGTGCCCCTACCCCTAGTTATTGGGCTGTGAAGCCAAGTTTTAGAGCGTTAGAAGAGGTTATTTCCGTTTATATGAATTCAGACTAACATTTTCTACACACGGAATCAGTTTAACAGGATGTTAAATAAGGGCCATTGGGTAAAAATCTCTGGTTCTGGGTGGCATCTTTTTGACAAGAAGACCAGAATTTGTGAGTTCCAGTTTAATGTTCCAGCAGTGTTCTTCTAGGAACCATTAGACAAGGCTACAGTAGATTATGAGCAGTGGTGTAACAATGCCGTAAGGAGCCCCCGGGCAACGTGACACGTGTTGGCACGTTGTCATGACAATGCATCGCCATGTGGAGTCCCGTCGCCATGACGACGCACCGTCACATGACGCAATGTCCATGGGAGGGCTGCATTGTTAAAGACGCCCCACTCTCTCCCCCCATAATCAGTTTAATTGCTGTGGGGAAGAGTGCGGGGCCTCTATAACCACTTGGTTTATCACGAGTCCGGTTTATGACTCCCTTCGGGTCCCCACGGGCTGAGGCCCCTTGGACAAGCCGGGGCATCCTGGACGGTAGTTACGCCGCTGATCCGGAGTACTTATTCACTGTAATTTGATTTTTATTAGGTGATATTGCCATAAATTAATAAGGAATTAATGCATTATTTCCCGCATGAAGGACACTGCCAAAGTAGGGGGGAAAAAACTATCAATAAAGCATTTAAACTTTTACAGTAGATTAATGACCCAAAATAAACCATAGAAATTTACCATTCTCATAATTGGACCAACATGGTTCAAGTCCTTTTTAGGAGATGTTTAGAAACCAATAATTTGGTAGAGGTGCTCAGTCCAGAAACAAGACAATTGTGCAGCTTTTTTGAGTTGCATGTAACACCTTTTTTCTGCATTGTGTTCTTAATATATGTGACTTTGCCATCACAAATACAGGGGAAGAAAAACAAATGTGGGGGGGGGGGGGAGAGGAGGGAGAATGTAATGAAAAACTAGTAATGTGGTGACACATTGAAAAGTATTTTATGAGAAGCATGGTTAGTAATAATTTCGGAAAGTGTATCCTTGAGATAACAGATTGTTCAGAGCAGTTTGAGAGCTTTCATAGAGTACAGTACCAATACACATGAAGCTTACTTATGACCTCTGCTTTCCTTGTAAAGTAGTAATTGTTCAATATGGACAGTAACAAACTCTCACTAGAATTTGGAAGGGGACGAGCCTATTTACCTCCCTTGACTTGGCAAAGACATATATATAAAGTGTGTATACATACATAGTCTGCACTATTATGCAAGTGCTCAGAAAAGCTATATTAGTGTCAACTGAAATTTAAAAAAAAGATGGGTGAATTTGTTTAAACAATGTAAAGGATTTACTGACGGTGATGTCAAATAATATGAAGTCAAAAAGCATTTAACATGAAGAAAAACAATGACATTTTGTAGATAAATACATAATTACTGAATGTTTATGCCCTGGTTAGGCTACGCCTGAGTATGAATGTACTCCAATATGCACATATAAACATGTTACATGTTAACATAGTTGTGTATCCGTATTGCTGCTTTCATTTACTGGATTTTGCCAAACTTCCAGATTTGTACATCTACCAAGAAATTGGATCAGTAAGGAAAACATATTTTGTACATTGATCCCTTTGGGAAAATGAGTTTGGTTATGGTTATCTGTATATGAGCAGAGGGTATATTTTCCCCTCCTTTGTTGTGTTGCTCTGAGTTTGGAGGGACCTGTACCTCCAACTATTTTCCCAATTTTAACTGTAAAAAATGTAAAAGAAAAGTGCCCTGAGAATTCAGGATGTAAAAAAATAAAACCAGTTTGTCCTGAACACTGTTTATTCGGATGTAATTTTACGCCTGAGAGAAGAATTTTCTAAAGGTCAAAAGACTATAGATGAATATCTTAAATGTACTTTTACAGATTTATAAATATATTGCATCATATTTAAATTTCTGTACCATTATTTTAGGTCAGTAAAGAAATTAGTCACTAAATTGCTTTTTTATCAGGTAGTTTGCTTTAGTGTTCTGGCAGGTTTTAATTGTACATTAATCTGTGTGTGTATGTGTATATGTATATGTACATATGAATCGTCGAGTTTCTTATAAAACTTCTACTATCATTATAAAGTGATTCACATCCCACAAGCGCATACAGATGTGGCCTGACTTGCTTTCCTCTCAACGGGTTTTTGCCGGCGAGAGAGAACCGCAGCAAACCCCATGCACGGGGGAAGCTGCTGGCAGCAGTGAAGGAAGCAAAGACAACTGCAGCTGCCCTGGAGGCGTGGGACATTGGTTTTTCTCCTGCGGCTGTGGGGAAGTAAAGTCAGCTACATCTGTATGCATTACCAATGAAATCATGATAATCTAATTATTCTAGCTATATTTCCACTTCTAAGCAAATGAGATCAGTATGTTGTGATTTTTTGGGGGGAGCATATAAAATTCATTTTAAAATAAGTCTCTAAATGACAATACTTAGTAGGCTATGTTACAGTGATAAGACATGTTGGTTTTACTTTGACAGTCTCTCTTATGAGGATAGCATCCCCACAGAATCTTATATGAATGCCTGTCCTGGTTGTGCAGGGCATCATAATAAAACGAATTCTGCAGCCATTCTCACCCTATGGGCTTCCAAGCATTGAGCTGCCATGGAAAAGGTTCCTTGAAGCATAACGTGAAAAATCAAGTGACTTAAAACTGCCATACGGTAGCAGGGGGATTTATGCTGGACATCTCAAACATGTTTTTTTGATTGATTATCTATAATTACACATAGTAAAGGAAAAAATGTGTCTTGCTCAAAGAAAAGCAGAAGTTGCTATACACCATTAGAATATGACATCTTGTAAAGTCTTTCCTATTGATACTCCTTAAATCGCTCACTCATGCAAGCATTAATGCTCAAAGACGCAGCAGGTTCAAAGCGACTTTCTTTAGCACTGAGTTAATAGCAAAACACCCATTTTCTGAGCAAGATATATACATCTTTCAACTTGTTAATGGGTTACATAAGCTTTACCTGTTATAATGTAATCACCTTAAAGATCAAGTAAAGTAACGCAAGTATAATATGTTACCTCCTTTTTATACCAAGTTTAGATATGTTTTGTTTTGTTACAGTTGTAGGTAGCCATTTTTTCTTAGTATATCCTCACTAGAAAACAATAGTAACCCTATTTGATTTATTCCATCAGTCTTTGCTTTACCAAGGAAAGCCCATGTTTTGAGATGGTTGCCAGGATGGTCCAATCAGACTGTCACAGATATCCACATTAGGATGCTGCTTCTGACACCGTGCAGTCATACAACGTGCATGGACACCATTAAATACTGGATGATTCCCAGCACAGTTACAGAAATAAATAAGCACTGGTTTATTGATTTTAAAGCATGTGTACAGTAAAAACAAATAGTTGTATAATAGCTATTGACCCTTTCACTGGCTGATAGCAAAGAGTTTCAGGGCCCTGTGCCCTTGTAGTGATTAAATCCAACACATCTGCACTACAAACTCAAGACACATACTGTACATGTCAGTGGCTATCATTTGCATCTTATTTAAAATGATTGCCGTTCATAACATACTAACCCATAGAAGCCTTAAAGGCGATGACACGGACCTCAAACCCTAACATTTACACAGAGCTACGTCCATAAAATGTACCGGAATATTTAAAGGTGCAATCCATGACACTGTATTTTAAAAATTAAAGTTCTCGCTGCCACCGTTCTACATTATTATTCTCTGTTCGGTGGCTGTTTTATGCTGTAACCATCCAGAGATATCGGCTAGTTGTTTTTTTTTTAAACGTTTTTAAAGTTCCTTTATTGGAGTAAACGGGTTTCTACCTACAGATTCAGTCGGTATGAATACTGAGCGGATAAGGTAAATGTTTTAAGAATACGTTAAATTCCTACAATATGTCTTTCCCAATTTATATGGAGAGACAAATTGGTATTAACGTTAAAAACAAACAAACCCTGAATTGTTAAACTCCCGACCGGAGATGTACCATGGCAAATCTACAGTACGTTACCCATGTTACCTCTGTATATCTTCGTATCAATGTACCATGGCACCTTGGCTCCAGTGTTCCAGGTGTGGGCCAGCTTGTAATTTAAAGAGTGTGAATAAGTGAAGTTGAACGCCAGTTCTGAGGTGGTATAATCTTTCCTCACAGTCCCACTCAAATATATGAAACGTGTTTAACCAGCTTCTTGCTTTTGATATAGTTGCGAGCAGAAAATGGTGCTGTACGTTAAAACAACATGTTCTCTCCCTTGATGCACCCTCCCACAAAAATGACAGTAATCTGTTACTATGAACTATTGAATGAGCTAATCAGCAGTACCCTCTTGCAGAGATGCTCAGCTCGTACTGCTAAATCTTCATCTGATGTGAGTGTCTTTAATTGTATGTACCAATATGTGCAGGGCATAGAAAAAGTTCTCTATTCCTATACTTGTCCACTGCAGGGGTCAGTTTGCCCAAACGTTTTAGCTTTAATAATTAAACCTACAGTGTTAGCGACAAAGAATCAGTACAAATGTAGCTTTACAGTTCCGAGGGAGCTGATACTGTAGATGATTGGTGCAGCTTTCTGCAATAAGTTGCTAATCAGGCTACAAAAAGGGTTATTTATTAAAGCTGCCAAACGTAGCGGACAAACATGGTACAAGCAACTTAGCAAAAGAATTGCCTTTCGTAAACAAATGTAACCATTATTAAGAATAAGATCTGGCCGCGTTGGAAAATGTTTCTCTTTTTCAATGACTATTTCCTCTATAATTTGTCTCTGTCATTGGGCCAGTACAGATAAGGAAAAGAGACAGAGTACAGTACCAATGATTGTTGACTAGAAAGTGATATCATATAAATGGAGTGCCTAGAGGGAACCAAACACTTCCCACCTCTCAGCTCACCAAGTTTACAAACTATAGCTTCATTGAAAACTATTTTTAGGTGTTTGATATTTTTTTTTTAAAGAAGAAAGACGCCCTTCCCACAGAGTCATCTCCTTAAACATGTCCCTGCCATTGGTTAATTCTGGTCCTGTACCTTTAAAGTCCTATGCCTGCAAAACTGGGACAAATATCATAGAGCTAGTTTAATCAAAGAAATAAAAATACAATTTTCAAAGGTATTTTGTCAGTGATGAACCTGGTGTTATTTTTGTACCAGTTTTGCAGTCAGGAGACTTTGATACGTTTTGTCCAGTGACTGGTCTCCTCTTAACCACAGTCGTCAGGAGCTTTTATATTGTAGTGGTACACAACTTGGTACGTCCTTGAAATTAACTTTTTTCCTTCCTAACTATCCACCGCTTCCATTTAGAAAGTTAGGAAGTGCGCGCTGCCTTAAAAGGGAAATCGCCAAATCTCACTTACTAAGCGTAGTGCCAAGTATTCGATCCAGACTTTTCCTAGCACATCTTGTTCACACTTTCACTGTCGGGAGGTGGCTACATACATTAGGATTGTGTTTTGTACATCCGTGTTTAATGTTTGCTAAATATATATGTTCTTCAGTTGATGTTCACATTCAGCTCTATGCATGTTGGCTGCTAATAAATAATTTCATATACATGAGTTTTCTTTCATGTCTACATTTCTTGCCCTATTTATTTCTCCTGGCAAAGGGAGACAGTTTTTTCGCAAAGTCCGAGGTGTGTTGTTTTGTGTATCTTTTTTGTTTGACTGACTTTACTGTCGAATTATTCCGTGTAAATTGGCTTGCCAGATGTATCTTTGTGTATATTTTGTTTACAATCATTTCTGAAAGAAAAAATATTTTAACATCAAATTAATTTAAATTGTATATCTGTCGCTTGTATTGTACAATAAAAACCATGAAAAGGTACATCTGCATTTTGCTTGTGTTATTTTAACATGCATTACTTGAAAGTCAGAATACTGCCGTATAGCCTTGCTGAGATAAACAGCAGATGTTTCGTTCATTGGTGCTTCTTGTACTTGGGGGCTTATTCTATAGCAGCTGATGCAGTCAGAAAAAAAGAAAAAGAAAACAGCGCAAAAAAACCTCATGGTGTAGTATTAAAAATAATTTTATAAAGTAAATTGGTGATTATTGCACGTACATCAATAAAAGCATAATTCAGCATGACATGTTAGGGACATGTTACCACTCGCAGGAAACAGCTATGTGCAGGCTGATGTGTATCTGGATCGTCCTCTGGTCCTCTGTATACAGCTCAGCGACGGGTTGCACGTCTCTTAGGAAATCCTCCTCGTATGATGTTCACCAGTCTCCGGCAAGCCGCTTGGTGGGAAGTTTAAAACTCCTTCAGGGATCTCCCTGTAGCAGCCGTCAGCTCCGACACGGTACTCTCACAGGCAGTTCCGGATTGACCGCAGTAGCGTCTGACGTCATCAGACGGCGCCCGTCTATGCTCGCGTCTCTCTGCTCACAGTGTTCAATAGAGTGGAAGTCCCACAGGTCATGATTCCCTGAAGAAGTATTCATTACGAAACGCGTAGGAGAGGGCGCGTTCCAATACCTTCCTTATCTGAACCCCATTGCGGCTTTATTTCACTGCATAACTTGTGCGTATGACCTGTGGGACTTCCACTCTATTGAACACTGTGAGCAGAGAGACGCGAGCATAGACGGGCGCCGTCTGATGACGTCAGACGCTACTGCGGTCAATCCGGAACTGCCTGTGAGAATACCGTGTCGGAGCTGACGGCTGCTACAGGGAGATCCCTGAAGGAGTTTTAAACTTCCCACCAAGCGGCTTGCCGGAGACTGGTGAACATCATACGAGGAGGATTTCCTAAGAGACGTGCAACCCGTCGCTGAGCTGTATACAGAGGACCAGAGGACGATCCAGATACACATCAGCCTGCACATAGCTGTTTCCTGCGAGTGGTAACATGTCCCTAACATGTCATGCTGAATTATGCTTTTATTGATGTACGTGCAATAATCACCAATTTACTTTATAAAATTATTTTTAATACTACACCATGAGGTTTTTTTGCGCTGTTTTCTTTTTCTTTTTTTCTGTATTAGCTGGATAGCTGAGCCATCCCCTAAGAGCAGCAGCACAAAACCTCCCTATACCAAGGTTGTATTTATCTTGATCACAATATCACTTAATCCTTATACACCATTAATGAGCGCAATATTTGTTTGTTCCAAGCTGATGCAGTCGACTGAACCATTTTTGGCCAAATTTTCCTATTGAAGTGAATAGATAATTTTGTCCGATAGAAGCCCGATCGGCAGCTTGGGCTGATATAGAATCCTTAGATCCCAAATATACTATTATGTCTTACTAGGAAAAATAACAGCATACTATCGACTTTTATGCTTATTAATCCCCCTTGAACGTCAATATGCATACCCCCTGTTGGTTACACCGTTACATAGTAGATGAGGTTGAAAAAAAATTATATATCCATCGAGTACAAACTATGTTAAATTTAGAAGACAGATACTTATCCTATATTTGTATTTACAGTATTTTGGTCAAGAGGAAGGCAAACAAAAAAACCCAAGTGACACATTATACAATGCTGTCTCATAAGGGGAAAAATCAATTCCGGACTCCAGTAATCAATTCATAATATCATAATACATCATCATGTATTTTATAAGTAAATGCAGGTCTCCACTTAAGGGGGCTTCACAATACTTTACTGTCAGTTTGAGAACAACTAAAATTCAATACAATTATTTTGTTACACAAGACAGGAAAAGCCAGAGTTATAAATAATACATTAAATGATCAAAGGTTGTATATATTCAAATTGCAGACATTTTGTGGACAGTTGGAGACATGATTATGGGTATATGTAACATTTACAGACCAGGTTAAAATTGGCCTGCAATGTGTTGTGCTAGAAGAAGCCCTGTCTCAATGAGCTTACAATCTATAAGGCAGGGTATGTTGAAACATTGTGTAGCGGGGATGAGAGGGTTGGTGAGTTTCAGATTGCAATAGATTGCTGTAACATTACCAAACAGCGACACCCTTTGGCTGCCACATTTGGGGCGACACAGATGTAGGCCGAAGGGGTTCAGTATGAATTCAGCTGTGATTTGAGAGTCCTTTGTCCTCCTGATTAACCTATGTTAACCCTTAGCACGCTGGGTCTGTGCAGAAGGGGAGCAGCTCTTGGGGGAACCCTTTCAGACGTTCACCTTTGGGGCAACACAGATGTAGGCTTACAATAAATATAAAATAGGAATATACATGTATGTGTGTTACATTATACAGAAATAAAGGTCTGGCATGGGTGCTCTTTTAAGAGCTCCTATTGTAGAGATATGAATGAGGGACCATTTTACTAAAAGTAGTAGTGTTATAAACAAAAAAAACAATGTCACATACTCTGAAATTGACTAAAACAAAGTAAACGCAGTAGTAGCACATTCAGGAGCACAGTACTATGCATCTCCCTCATTAATGCCAATGAGCTTAAATTGACTCGAAATTCTAAATAAAAGTTGTTTAATAACCCTTTTAAGTTATAATTTGCTAAAAAAAATTCCTTTTAATAATACCGTTAGGATTTGGATGATTATAAATAAATGCAAATATCACCTTCCGTGGCCTTAAATCTGGGACAGAATTTTCTGACAGCTTGGCAGCATTCTCACATTGGGTAATCCTTTGCTGAACTTGTTGCATGACTGTTCTAGGATAACCTAGGAGATTTACAGGTCCAGTTTCATCAAGGACAGATGGCTGCGTTATTTAGTTTAATCACATAGGGGGCTATGTATAAAGACGTGTTTTCAAAATGAAATGAACGTGCATTGTGTTAAAAATTAATTGACTTAATGAAATCTGTAGCGAGGTTGATATGCCATTATTATTCATGTGCTTACATGAGGCAAGTCTTCTTAGTATTTGTCTGCAGTGTGTCATGTTAATCACATGTACATAGTCTTAATAAAACCCAATTTAAAAATACATGAATTATAAAGATATATTCATTTTTTAACTCTTACTGTTATCTTATCATTAATAAAATGCACAGTTCATCAATTATATTCTGAAGCCAGGGCACGTTGGTATGAATGGCTCCCGATAGCATTAACACAGTTCCCTTTTAAATCACTCCAAGTCCTGTAATATTTCCTCCACTTTATTGGGAAAAGGCAGCAGGGTACAGATACTTGTGTGTAGTGGTGATTATTAGTTAGAAACCGGTAAAAAGAGATGGCCTCACCAAGGGGGATAAACAGAGAAGGGTTCTTTACTCACTGTCTCCAGGGTTGAAAAGGAAGTGAGGTGCGGTGTGGGCAAAGGAATAGTCTAGGGGCAGACCATGTCTGAACAAACAGGAGGGGGGGGCAGACTAGCCCATTCTGGTGAGGATCTCAGAAACTGCTGTAGCAGCTCACTGATGTCATGCTCGCAGGCAAGGAATGCAACATTGTTGCAAGCCACACAGGCACAGTATGTGTCTGCAGACTCCATGCAGCTGGGAATAAAATCTGACAGGCAGAAACTGCAAAGGAGAGAGGGGGGTGAGTCAGAAATGTGGCTCTTGTTCCATAACACTCCCCGTCTGGTATCTGTAGATACCACTATATAACAAGCTATGTGGAACATATGTGCAATACATACAACATAACGATATACTGCAAAGGTCCATATTTCCATAGCAACGTGATACCGGCTGGTACCAATGGCATCAAAGTCCTTTGGCCAGGCCTTCCAGTAAGGGAAGCCAGGTGGGTGCGCAGCTCTTGGTTAGCTTGATGCACCACAATGTCTCTTAAAAGTCCACGGCACTGGTAACCAGTTTTTTCCCATCACAGTCTGATTTGGGCATTAGAAGAATAGTCTCTGTAATGGGTCTTATTGCGGCGGCCTCCTACTCTCATGAGGCCGTCGTTGTCGATGAAGGGATTCAACTTCCAAAGTGGACTGTTTTTGTGAACACTCTTCTTTCCGCGAATGCAATTGATCTCTTCCGCATACGTTTCTCTTTGAACATGATCGAGAACAGTTTCCTTAGCCTTTGTAATTTCCTCTACGGTGCGCAGCTCTTTGCAGATGTGCCAGCCGTGGCAGCCGGTAGTTTTACCATCTGGTGTCTGGCGGAAGGTGGAGGCTATATGCCCGAGATGGGCTACTGCTCGCAGAAGGGCCGTCCATCTTGAGAAGCGTTGGAATCGGTGTGATCCGAATGCGTTTTTGTGCGATACATTGGTGAGTACCACGGATACTTGTGGGGGCCTTATCTCCGTATCCTTTTCGGGGTCCACGAGTTCAAAATCGCCAACTGGGGTTGGTAGCGTTTCCGCAGGCTGCGCAAGAAACGTTGGTCCTGTGAGCCACGACGTATTCTGCAGTTGAGATGCGGGTACTGATCTGGTGGCATGATCTGCGGGATTTTGATCTGTGGGCACGTGGTGCCATTGTTCTGGTTGAGTTGATTTCCTGATTCTTTCTACACGGTTAGCTACGTATACGTAGAATCTCCTCTTCTTGTTGTATATGTATCCCAGCACCACCTTGCTATCTGTGTAGAGTTTGACGGCATCTGGTTTGCTGTCCATCTCATTCTCGATAAGCTCCGCCAGTTCTACTGCTAACACTGCACCACACAGCTCTAGTCTGGGTATAGTATGGTCGGGTTGTGGCGCCAGCTTAGCTTTGCCAAGGATGAACCTGATGTGGCAACTTCCATCCACGTCCGTGGTTTTTAGGTAGGCCACCGCTGCTATAGCTTTGGTGGAGGCATCTGAGAACACGCAAAGCTCTTTGCTGTGTGCGGCGGTGAGAGATATAGGTGAATAGGGGCGTGGGATTTGAAGTTGCTCGAGGGCCTTCAAGGAGAGTTTCCACGTTTCCCACTCTTTCCGTTTTTCTGGAGGTAGTGGGGTGTCCCATTCCTGTTTTTCAAAGGACATTTCTCTGAGGAGAGACTTCCCTTGTATAGTGACAGGAGCCACGAATCCTAGCGGGTCGTAGAGACTGTTAACGGTGGACAGGACTCGGCGACGTGTGAAGGGTTTTTCTTCGATGGCTACCTGGAACGTAAAGGTGTCTGTTTTAAGATTCCAGCTTATCCCCAGGCTCCACTGTATGGGAGGCGTGTCGGTCCCCAGATCCAAATTCTTGAGATCTGGTGCTTGATCATCTGCGTGGAACGCCTTCATCACTGTGGCACTGTTGGAAGCTATTTTGTGCAACCTTAGGTTGGCCTTTGCTAACATCTTTTGTGTCCTCTTGAGTAGATCTACGGCTTCTTCTTCGGTGGGAACTGATTTTAATCCGTCGTCCACATAGAAGTCTCTTTCGACGAAGCTCCTGGCGTCTTTCCCGAACTCTGCTTCTCCGTCTTGGGCCGTTCTTCTGAGGCCGTAGGCTGCCACTGCAGGTGATGGGCTGTTCCCGAAGACATGTACTTTCATGCGGTACTCCGTGATTTCTTTTTCTATGTCGTCATCTTGGTACCACAGGAATCTTAGGTAGTTACGGTTGTCTTCTTGCACAAGGAAGCAGTGGAACATCTGTTGAATGTCTGCGGTTACGGCGATAGGTTCCTTGCGGAATCGGATCAGCACTCCCAGAAGACTGTTTGTCAGATCCGGCCCAGTGAGGAGAACATCGTTTAGGGAGACTCCCTGATGCTGAGCGCTGGAGTCGAATACCACTCGGATTTGGCCAGGTTTCTGGGGGTGGTAGACGCCAAACGACGGGAGGTACCAGCATTCTTCGCCTTCTTTCAGTGGGGGCGCCGACTCTGCATGGCCACTGTGGAAGATTTTTTGCATGAAGGCCACAAAGTGTTCCTTGGTCTCCGGTTTCCTTTGTAGGTTACGGCGGAGCGAAGCGAGCCTAGACATAGCATGGTCTCTGTTGTTTGGGAGGCGTCTTCTTGGCGAGCGGAAAGGTAATGGGGCCACCCAACTGCCCAATTCGTCCTTGAAGAGCTCCTTATCCATTAACCTCAAGAATTCTTTGTCTTCCATTGATGGCGCCTGTTTGTCGTCGTCCTTTGTGGTCTGGAACACTGTACTCCCTAGGTTGTTGGGGTATTTTCTTGCCACAGGCGCGTCTCCATAGTTCCTTTTGGTCTCGAGCTTCTCGTGGACCTGAAAGTGGTTCGGACAAGGTTTGAAGTGGGACATACGACCGTTCTCCAACAAGTTCGTCCGTAGGGCGCCTACGTTGTCGGGTCCTCGTATCCTGTCTATGCATACTTCTCCCACTACCACCCATCCTAGATCGAGCCTTTGAGCGCTTGGGCCGTTGTGGTCCCCATTTCGCTGTTCGCGGATCTTGTGTGCTCTCATGATGTCTCTGCCAAGTAGCAGCAGGATCTGGGCATCTTCGTCTAGTGGTGGGATATGATCGGCAATGGTTTTTAGATGGAGATGGTGTCGCGCCACGTCTGGCGTGGGGATCACAGTCCTATCTTCTGCCATGTGATTGCACTCGATGAGTGTGGGAAGGGGCATGCTCACTTTGCCGTCTATTGAGCATATGGTATAGCCATTCACTCTTCTCCCTGTAGTCTCCATTCGCCCTGCGCACGTTCTGAGAGTGTAAGGAGAAGTACTGTCTTGTATGTCGAACATATCGAAGAATTCTGACCTGACCAGCGATCGGTTGCTCTGGTCGTCGATGATTGCATACATCCGTTTGGCTCTTTGGGGTTGTCCCTCTGGGTGCACTGCTACCAGACATATTTTAGAGCAAGATCTACCGTCGTTTCCTTCTCCGCATACTTCTGTGCATTTGGATGCTACTGATGTCGGGGGGGTGTGTCTCCCACTTCTTCCTCCCCGCCCTGCTTTGTCGGAGGGTTAGGGGCTTTGCTTGCTTTGGGCTTCATAGCTTCCGGGTGTAGAGCGGCTATGTGCCTGTCGCTATCGCACTCTGTGCATTTCATAGCTTCTTTGCAGTCCTTGAATAAATGAGTTGTGGAAGCACAACATTTGAAACAGGCTCCCCATTCCCTGAGTAGGTTCTTTCGCTCCTCTATGGGTTTCATCCTGAATCCGAAGCACTTGTTAAGTGGATGCGGCTTTTTGTGGATAGGGCATTCTTTGTTAAGGTCCCTTGGTTTTTTGTCCCTGTCGGCCATCTGGCTGGGACTCGCGTGGGTCGTAGGGGGCACGTCCGTCCTGTGGACCGAGATGGGTGTTCTGGAATCCTTGTACCTTGCTGTTGACCTTTCGTTCCTCGGGTGGCTGGCGCTGGATGTGGTTTGCGCCCCTAAGATGAAGCTGGGATCGTTCCTTGTCTTTGCTGCTTCGCGAATGAAGCTCAAGAAAACTGAGAATGGGGGGTAGACAACCTGCTTCTCCCTTTTGTATTTGGAACCTTGTGAAAGCCACCTTTCTTGGAGGTTGAAGGGTAGCTTCTCCAGGATGGGTCTCACTCCACGAGCTGAATCTAGGGCGTTGAGACCCATTAAGGAATGGTCTTTCCTTGCGAACTCCAGTTCTTGCAGCAGGTCTCCAAGATCTCGTAACTTCGAGTAGTCTTTAGTTGTGATCTTGGGGAAGCTCTCGATTCTTTTGAAGAGTGAATCTTCGACTGCTTCGGGGCTGCCATAGGACTCTTCTAGCCTTTCCCACACTAGGTCAAGACCTACTTGGGGTTGGTGCGCGTTTGCCGCCCGAAGTCTCTGCGCTTGCTCCCTGGATACGTTCCCCAGGAACTTGACTAACAGGTTGAGCTCTTCCCTTGCTGAGAAGTCCAAGCTGTCGATTTGACAGCTTTGAACGTGAACTTCCACGTCCGGTAGTTCTCAGGGCGGTCGTCGAAGCTGATGAGTCCTGCGTGCACCAAGTCGCGCCGGATCATGTACTTGGCTTGAGAAAGGACTTGTTGTAGTCCGAAACGCGTTGGTGTGTATCTTTTTTGTATCTGACCATTAAATAAGCCTGCACTGTGGGAACGCATCCTTGCATTTTTTGGCATAGCCTCGTGGATCTAGTGCTCCGTTTTCTCCCCTCCTTTGCTATACTTGGCTATGTCTGTCAGACCTGAGACATCGGCGCGTTTGTCCCGTTCCGAGGTGGTTGCTGGGACGGTCTGTGCGGTCGCCTCTTCCTTGGCGTGGACGCGTGATGGCTGCTGGCCAGTGTGAGGGGCTGTTTTCTCCCGCGTGGGTGTACCTGGATTGCGAGCCTGTTGTGGTGCATCCGTGTGCGCGCTGGCGTGTGGATCACTCTTGTGGCTGTGGCTGTCCCAGGCAGCATGTGCCATTGCAGGAACGGCATCTTCTCCTCGTGGGCCTAGCAGGTCTTCGGTATCTGTGGAGTCGCTCCATCCGTGTTGAGATGGTGCGCTGGTGTTTACACTGAAGAGGCTCCTTACGTAGTCTTCAGTGCGTCGGGCTGGATCCTCTGAGGCAAACCGTCCGTACGGTTGCTCCCCGCCATCCTGTTGCGCGGCTGCTTCTAGGACTTCGGCTTAGGCTATAGCGGCAGCAGCTTCTCTTTCTTGATTTAGGGCCTCTAGGCTAACGTCCACCTCTGTCTTTTTCCGTGCAGCGGTGGCAGTGGCTGCAGCGGCGGTGGCAGCGGCGGTGGCTGCAGCGGCGGTGGCAGCGGCGGTGGCAGCGGCGGTGGCAGTGGCTGCAGCGGCGGTGGCAGCCGCGGTCTGCTCCTCCTCTTCTATGCGGGCCCTTTCTAGTTTCATGGCTGCCTTTTTCTGAGCGTATGCGGCCCTGGCGCGTGCGGCCTCCGCGGTGGCTCGCGCCTTGGTGGCGTTTGTGCTTGCGCTAGACACGTGAGATTGTGCTGATCTTGCTGACCTTGATGAGTGCCTGGATGTGCTCGAGCGCTGCGATGCGGTCTCCAGGAGGAGCTCTTTTCTCTCGCTTTGGGCGTCTGCGATGGCGGTTCGCACGCGGCTATCACGTGTCGAGTCCGTATTGTGCTGTAAGTCCCTTTCATGCAGGCTTTCACCGGTATTAGCCCTGGCCAGGTAAGTGACGTATGCCTCTGACAGCCCTTGGTAGCATAAGTGGTCTATCTTTAATTGAGTTATTGCCTGCTCAAGCTGTTGTACGGAATTGCCAGCGGCGGCGACATTGCGTATCCCAAGTGTGGTAGTGTTCCAGGCCAACTCTAATTTAGCGCGGTGCGCTTCAATGTCAGTCTAGTATTTTTCACGGGCCTTTTGTGTCAGTGTGACGGTCCGTTTGGGCCTTGCGCCTGCCTGCGCCTGTTGCAGTTGCGTGGCGGTCTCTGTGTGAGTGATCGCTCTCCTGCGTGATGTCTGGTGAGGCTCTGAGTTCTGCCATGCTGTAGGTGTGTAGGCCTTTTGCCAGTGCGTGTGGCGTGCGGTCTTTTTACCTTGTCAGCGATGGGCGTCTGTCTCAGATGGTGCCGAGCGGTGTCCTGCAGCGTGCAGCGTTGGGGTAGCTGTACTTACAGGTGTCCGTTGGCTCCTCACTGTGGGGCTGAGCAGCGGGTGGACTCAGACAGAGAAAAAGGCAGTTAGGAATTGTGAGAGAAGCACTGTTTGTTGCAAGGCTGCCGTGCAGTTTGAGCTACTGTTTGTCTGTGAAAGCTGCAGACTGTGTGCAGTTGCAGAGGCAGCTCTGTGTACTATTAGCAAAGTAAGGCTGCTCACTGTCTTTGCATAAAGCTGTGGTAGTTTGCTGTGTAGAGGCTTGTGGCTCTGTGTAGCAACGTGGAGCAGTATGCTTGTGCAATGTGGTGAGAGACTGCTGTTTATATGCTATGTAAGCTGCTTGCTTGTATCTTTAGCATAAAGGCTGTGGGTAGCAGCTCCTCTGTGTGTATTTCCCAAGGCACACGGTCCTCTTTTTACTATTCTGAAGCCAGGGCACGTTGGTATGAATGGCTCCCGATAGCATTAACACAGTTCCCTTTTAAATCACTCCAAGTCCTGTAATATTTCCTCCACTTTATTGGGAAAAGGCAGCAGGGTACAGATACTTGTGGATGGTGTGTAGTGGTGATTATTAGTTAGAAACCAGTAAAAAGAGATGGCCTCACCAAGGGGGATAAACAGAGAATGGTTCTTTACTCACTGTCTCCAGGGTTGAAAAGGAAGTGAGGTGCAGTGTGGGCAAAGGAATAGTCTAGGGGCAGACCATGTCTGAACAAACAGGAGGGGGGGCAGACTAGCCCATTCTGGTGAGGATCTCAGAAACTGCAGTAGCAGCTCACTGATTCCATGCTCGCAGGCAAGGAATGCAACATTGTTGCAAGCCACACAGGCACAGTATGTGTCTGCAGACTCCATGCAGCTGGGAATAAAATCTGACAGGCAGAAACTGCAAAGGAGAGAGGGGGGTGAGTCAGAAATGTGGCTCTTGTTCCATAACAAATTATATAAATTGTTTCCTGATAAAGCGTCAACAAATTGAGAGTGTTCATATATATGGATGCATTAAGAAATGTCTGCGTGGACTTGTGTCTTTTGCACAAGAAAATCTTGACGGGCAATTTTAACACATTTTTGACTCACAAAACTGCTTGTAGTTTAATATAACTTAACTCCAGAGTCATTTTTCCTTATTAGAAAGAAGTTGGCGCACACATAGCACTAACTTGCCATTCTGAGAGGCGTCTTACGGCAGAATCACTTTTAGTGACACATTTTACATCTCTGCTTCCTGTCGCATAGAAAGTAGTGCAACGGACATTTCAATAACTGATTTGATGATACCATGATTGTGAATCTTTAGTCACATTTGCTTCTGGGTAATACATTTGCATCGCTGTGTAGATCAAATCTACCTTAAAAAAAATAAACTGAAAACAGAAAGAAAAAAGAAAAAAACCATTGTGGTTAAAGAAATGGAGCCTGAAGAAAGTCACACAATGATTATTTATTTTTACATTTGATTTACCAGGAAGTAATACATTGAGAGCTACCTCTTGTTTTCAAGTATGTCCTATTGTTAAGTATAAAGAATGTAGCCCCTGCTACAAATGCGTATATACTGTGAACAGTGCATAGTTGGTCTGCTCCATCTAGCACATGGTGCAGTTGGGAATGGGAGACGCTGTCCCTGGTCTGCCTGGCAACACATGACAGGAGATATGGGATTGGATGGCAGGATGAACGGATGGAATGTTGGAGCAAGTGGTCAGTTTGAAAGTCACAGAGAAAGTTCAACTGCCATTCTGAGACCAAAACACAGAGAGAGAGAGACAGCCCAGGTGACAGTGAGAGGGGCTTAAGAGAGATAGCCTAAAAATCAGAGGTGAAAGTGGAGGCTTGTATGATACTGCTAGCCAAAGACAGAGAAAGTGAGACAACAGCAGAAACACACCATCTACACACAGAGAAAGAGCGTAGAAGAGACCAGAAATATGTCAGGGGGAATGAGAGAGGAGAGGGGGGGAGTGAGAGAGGAGAGGGGAATGAGAGAGGAGAGTGAGAGAGGAGAGGGGGGAGTGAGAGAGAGGAGAGGGGGGAGTGAGAGAGGAGAGGGGGGAGTGAGAGAGGGGGGAATGAGAGAGGAGAGTGAGAGAGGAGAGGGGGGAGTGAGAGAGAGGAGAGGGGAGAGTGAGAGAGGAGAGGGGGGAGTGAGAGAGGAGAGGGGGGAGTGAGAGAGAGGAGAGGGGGGAGTGAGAGAGGAGGGGGAGTGAGAGAGGAGAGGGTGGAGTGAGAGAGGAGGGGGGAGTGAGAGAGGAGAGGGGGGAGTGAGAGAGGAGAGGGGGGAGTGAGAGAGAGGAGAGGGGGGAGTGAGAGAGGAGAGTAGGGAGTGAGAGAGGAGAGGGGGGAGTGAGAGAGAGGAGAGGGGGGAGTGAGAGAGGAGGGGGAGTGAGAGAGGAGAGGGGGGAGTGAGAGAGGACGGGGGAGTGAGAGAGGAGGGGGGAGTGAGAGAGGAGGGGGGGGTGAGAGAGGGGGGGAGTGAGAGAGGAGGGGGGAGTGAGAGAGGAGGGGGGGAGTGAGAGAGGAGGGGGGGAGTGAGAGAGGAGAGGGGGGAGTGAGAGAGCAGGGGGGGGAGTGAGAGAGGAAGGGGGAGTGAGAGAGGAGGGGGGAGTGAGAGCGGAGGGGGGAGTGAGAGAGGAGAGGGGGGAGTGAGAGAGGAGAGGGGGGAGTGAGAGAGGAGGGGGGGGAGTGAGAGAGGAGGGGGGAGTGAGAGAGGAGGGGGGAGTGAGAGAGGAGGGGGGAGTGAGAGAGGAGGGGGGAGTGAGAGAGGAGAGGGGGGAGTGAGAGAGGAGGGGGGAGTGAGAGAGGAGGGGGGGTGAGAGAGGAGGGGGGGTGAGAGAGGAGGGGGGAGTGAGAGAGGGGGGGGGTGAGAGAGGAGGGGGGGGGTGAGAGAGGAGGGGGGGAGTGAGAGCGGAGGGGGGGAGTGAGAGAGGAGGGGGGGAGTGAGAGAGGAGAGGGGAATGAGAGAGGAGGGGGGGTGAGAGAGGAGGGGGGGGTGAGAGAGGAGGGGGGAGTGAGAGAGGAGGGGGGGTGAGAGAGGAGGGGGGAGTGAGAGAGGGGGGGGGAACCTACAGATGAAACTGTCGGTTTTGCACCAGATTCTGAGGAATTCCATGAACATGTCGGGGAAAATCCTCAGCATAGTCCATAGACGCGGTAGTGGCCCATTGGATTAACACAGCGTGGGTTCCTGCATTTGAATGGGACTCACGCTGGGCGAGTCCTACTAGGCTGCGAGTCCCATTCAAATGCAGGGGCCCGCTGTGTTAATCCGATGGGCCATTACAGCGTCTATGGACTATGCTGCAGAGTGTTTGCGAGATGCTTGGGGATTTTCCTTAGACGCTGGGCCATAACCGACAGTTGCATCTATCGCCTGAAATATTTTTTTTAAAGTAACGTCTGTATGTAGTTATTTTTTCAAGTTAAATAGATTCAAGCTAGTATATCTGTTCTCTTTTATCTTGCTTTTATGAAAACTCGGTCATCGGTTTTTCTTTGGGCCACATTCAAAAATGTGTTTCTTAAACTGGGTCAGAAGAAAAAAAGTTTGAAAAACACTGCTCCAGGTGACCTTATCAAATCTCATAGGTTCAAATATCACCTCTAAGCTGATCAGGGCTAGAGTCCTGAGGGAAAGTGCCGCCATGCCGGAGGAGGGAAAACATGTCATAAAAGAGAGGACCAATTGGAGGAGTTAGGGGGTGGTACAGAGGGGGAAGTAAGGACCAATCAAGAGAGGAACAGGGCAGGACAGAGTAGAAGAAGACAAGAACAAGGCCTGACAACTACAGTCGCTGAGGGGTGATAGACAAAGGGGAAGAAAGAGACAGCCAGACAAGGGGACACAAAAGGGAGACAGACACACACACACAGGAACACAGAGGGAGACAGGACGGTAGAGAGAGAGATACAAACAGACAGAGGGTGGCACCTAGAAACAGACAAGGGAACAGAGAGAGAGAGAGACCAGTTTGCACAGAGGAGCGACAAACAGAGGTAGGGGGCAGAGGGAGAGAGACAGAGAAAGGGGCAGAAGCGACACAGACAAATGGGCACATCTAGAGAAAGGCAGACAAGTGAGAACAAAGAGAGACAGAAGTTTGCACAGATGAGAGACAAATGGACAAAGGGGGGAGGGGGAGAGAGGGGGAGAGAGAGAGAGAGCGAGAGAGAGAGCGAGAGAGAGAGAGAGAGAGAGAGAGAGAGAGAGAGAGAGAGAGAGAGAGAGAGAGAGAGAGAAAATTGGGCACAGAGAGACAGACAAGGGGTTACAGGGAATATACAAACAAGGGGACACAGAGAAAGACAAACAGACAAGTGGGCACAGGAGTAGAGACAAAAAGAAAAAGGGCACAGGGAGAGAGACAGACAAGGCAGTACAGAGAAATAAAGACAGACAAGGGAGCAGAGAGAGAGAAATACAGAAAAGGGGACAGAGAGACAAACAGACAAGTGGGCAGAGAGAGAGAGACAAGTGGGTACAGAGGGGTAGAGGAACTGTATGCATTTGTTTGTGAAAGTATAGGGGTGTGTGTCTATAAATATGTAGCCCTGTTGCCTAGTAAATACAGTACGCTACCAATGCTGTGTAACCTGTTAGCTGGCAGGGCCTGAGCCTCCGCCACAGAGAGCCTGGGGCGCTCACAGTAGTACTGAGAACCTCTTACTTGGTACAGCGCCTCCACCTGCGATGGCTCCCACCAGAGGGGGAGTGCTTCCATACAGGACAAATATATATATATATATATATATATATATATATATCACTCCACACACAGCATGTAAAATAACCAATGACTTTACTAACGCAACCATACTGTAAGTATGCATATAACCAACAGGTGTCCCTCCCTAGAGGAGACACTAAACTACTGCGTCTTGCAGGACGCTTCCCCCTTCACCGGGTGATCCCACCCCGTGACCAGTACCCACACTCAATGTTCCCCCACCCTCACGTGAGAAATATGTGTGTGACTGCGCAGCCACTATGTCCTGATATGGATGTATGGTATAGTTGGTGCACTTGATGATGTTACCTGCCGGGCACTCCAATGCCCGGGACTGCCAAGGAACTTCACAAAGGATCCGATGACGGTGGAATGCCAGGACTACCTTCCGGGGCGATCCCACCCGGTCGGCTGCTGCTGCGGCTGTGGAGGTCTGAGCCCAAACCTCTGACTGGGTAATTGCACTGTCTCTGTGGTTATAGTTCACCAGTGGGCACTAAAGGGGGACTGTAACCTAACTGAGGGCCGGTCCCTACTTCAGCTCCACTCTACGGGGACTCAGGGTCTAACTGGGCCGGGGTATGGCCTAGTGTAGGGGCTACTTGCCTCCCCACACGTAGAGCTCCTTCTCCTTCCTCCTCCCGCTCGGCTCTGACAAGTGTGCTCCCCTGCGCAACCTCCTAACCTTCCTCCAGATATCCTGGCCGCCCTATAGGCTCCCTGGCGTCACCTGGTCTCGCTATGCCTGTTGGGACTCGAAGTCCCGTGTGCTCCACCCTATAGGAGCCGCTCCTCTTTCGCGGGCTTTGCAACCTCCGGCCACGCATGCGCGACCTCTACTCCATCACCACCTCCACAGCCCGCTGCGCTTGCGCGAGCACCCAACATGGCGGTGCCCTGATCACTCGGATACAGCGGAGCCTCCGGTATGTCGGAGCGCTCCCTGTACTCGCTGCAACCTTCCCTGCACATACAGTGATAGGGGCGAGTCTGGGGAGCCTGGCTACAAATAAATAATCCAAAACAAATAGTTGATACCGTTCTGTGGCTAAGGAAATGCTTTTATTTGTGCGAGCTTTTGAGATACAACGATCTCTCCTTCGGGCGATGTTATAATGCAGTAAGCCAAAAAACCTTACTTTGAAATAGTGCAGCTTGGAATGTTATCTGTGGGTGATGCCTCCCCCTCCCCCCTGTGCAGTATGCGATTTATGACTTAAGGTGTTAGATGGTCCCTAAATATATGTGTGTGTGTGTGTGTGTGTGTGTGTGTGTGTGTGTGTGTGTGTGTGTGTGTGTGTGTGTGTGTGTGTGTGTGTGTAAATCTTTATTTATAAAGCGCCCACAGAGTGTACAGTACTTCACAAAAGGTGTGTGTGGAGGGGGAGTGTATAACAATGGTGGGGGTAGGTGTTGAAATGTAAAGGTGTTGCATTTCTGTTCATGTGTGTGGCAACTATGTAGTCCCTATTGGTATATAGCCAGGGTGGGCAACCCTATCGCCATTCGCCACTTGTGGCGAATTGGCAGGGAAAGTGTGCCTTGACTCTCTCTGCGGCCCGCGACGGCCCCCTCAGCCCCCCCTCTCCCCTTCCTTGGTAGGGAAGGAGCGCGCTCCCGCTGTCGCTCTCCTCCCTCCCACACCCCCGCCTGTTCTCCCTCCCCTCTGAGCTCTCTCCAGCGTGGTGACGCGGTGATGCGCACCCCCCCCGCCCCCCTGCTTGCTCCTGCGTGATGTGCTGCACATCCAAAAATGCCAGCCCGCGACCACTGCCGCCGGTCGCCACCACTGCTGCCGCCGCTTCTTCTATCGGCGGTGCGTCGCAATCTGGTAGGCATTGGGGGTGCCGAGGGGGGGGGGCGAATCAAGGGTGCCGAGGGGGGGGCGAATCAAGGGTGCCGAGGGGGGGGGCGAATCAAGGGTGCCGAGGGGGGGGCGAATCAAGGGTGCCGAGGAGGGGGGGCGAATCAAGGGTGCCGAGGGGGGGGTGGCGAATCAAGGGTGCCGAGGGGGGGTGGCGAATCAAGGGTGCCGAGGGGGGGGGGCGAATCAAGGGTGCCGAGGGGGGGGCGAATCAAGGGTGCCAAGGGGGGGGGCGAATCAAGGGTGCCAAGGGGGGGGGGCGAATCAAGGGTGCCGAGGGGGGGGGGAGAATCAAGGGTGCCGAGGGGGGGGGGGAGAATCAAGGGTGCCGAGGGGGGGGGGAATCAAGGGTGCTGGGGGGGGGGGAATCAATGGTGAGGGGGGGTGAGAAGATGATGATGAGGAGGGTAGTGGTGGTGGCATGAGAGGATAAGGGGGGGTTGCGGTGTGAGGGCCGTTCTATAGTGTGTGCGCTTGCTGCACCGTGTGCGCGCATGGCAGTTATAGTTGGCCGAGGTTTGTCAGCCTTTCTATAATGGTGCCGCGCGCGCACGGCAGTGAGTGTGGGACCGGCTGACAAGGGGGAGAATGAGGAAAAGAAAGATTTCGCTACCGCCGCTGAAATGTGTGTGTATGTAAAATGTTAATAAATAATTTATTAAAGTATTTCTTTATTTATTTCAAACGTATTTATAACATACACACACACAGTTACACACACACTGTGCCTCACTCGCTCACAGCATACACAAAAAAAGCATGCGTCACGTGCATGCGCGTTCGCACAAGCTCCGGCGCACACACAATAGAATGGCCCTGAGAAACAGTGTGTTTAAAATTTTCGCATGCGCAACATAATACCTCAATTTTTATATGGTGTGGCTATTTTCACTTCTAATTCGCCACACCTGTGGCTATATTGAAAAATAGGTTGCCCACCCCTGGTACTGTATATAGGGATATAATTACATTGTCAGCAAACATTTTTTCTGACTCTGGCCATAAGATAACGATCTGAAGTTGGCCATACACTAAGGAAATTTCGGAACACCGAAAGAGAGACTGTTGCATGAATACATATTTATGAAACTGTTCAGGATACTCACCGGTGGTCTAAACGAGATCGCAGCTTCATGAGCCACTACCCTGACACAAGAGAACTCTCTTCCCACGAGTGTGTAGGCCCATGTCTATAAACATTGTGCTATATGAATGCACACACTTGTGTCTCACATACTGTACACATGTACAATGTTCTGTTGGGGATTAGTTTTTTTCGAAAAGAAAGCGCATAGATGTAAACTGCCCTGAAATTAACTCCTTTGCAACAGAACAATACCAGCCTCAATGTCAGAAGTGTCCACCTCGAGAACAAAGGCCTTGGAAGGATCTGGGTGAACCAAAATAGGGGCTGAAGAGAAGGTAGTTTTGAGTGACTGAAACACAGTGAGGGTTTCTGGTGACCATTGAGAAGGATTCTCCCCCTTCATTGTAGGGCTGTAATGGGAGCCGTAATCTGGGAAAAATTCCGGATGAACCAGCAATAATAATTTGGGAAAACCCAAAAATCTCTTGACGGGTTTAAAGGTAGTGGGAATATGCCAGTCAAGAACAGCAGTAAGGAAATCAAAGAGGCATTTCTCCAACTTCGTGAAGAGATGATGTTGCTTAAGTCTTTATAGGACCTGCCTGACCAAAGCCTGATGTTCCTCCATAGATTTTGAGAAAATTAGGATATCGTCCAAGTATACGATGACCGGGAAATCAATGAGATCCTGGAATACTTTGTTGATGAAGAACTGAAATATCACTTGGGCATTGCAAAAGCCAAAGGGCATGACCAGTTACTTATAGTTTCTATCTCTGGTATTGAAGGTCGTCTTCCATTCGTCGCCCTCCCATATATGAATCAGGTTGCAGGCTTTGTGGAGGTTGAGCTTTGTGAACAGCATAGCTCCTCTAAGTCGGCCAAATAATTTGGGAATCAGGAGAAGAGGATACAGGTTCGTGAGGGTGATTCTATTCAGCCCCTATAGTCGATGCAGGTTCTCAAGGATGGGTGGTTCTTACCAAAAAGGAACCCTGCCCCTATAGGCAAAGAGGATTTGTGAATGAATCATTTTTTAAGGTTCTCTAGGAACCTTGTTTCAGTTTCAGAAGAGGGTAAGTATGACCACAAGGAGGAATGAAGCATAGGAGAAAGCCGATGCCACAGTCATAGGGTTGATGCGGGGGTAAGTTATTGGCTTGACTTTTGCCGAAGTCATTCTGGAACTCTAGGTACATTTCAGGCAGGCTAGGGGTAATGGAAACAGAGAAAAGACAGCGCAAAAAAACCATAGTGTAGTATATTTAAAAAACTATTTATAGGGTGGGGGTGAGTGTTGCACGTACATCAATAAAAAAGGTTAACAGCATGACATGTTAGGGACATGTTACCACTCGGCGGGGACAGCAGGACACGGACAGATGTATCTTGGACGTCCTCCCTCTAGCTGCTGGTATCCAGGAGCGGTGTATGCAGCTCCACTTTAGGGAGCCTTCCCGTGTGCTGAAGGTACTCCAGCCGGTGGTTCAGAAGGGGTAATCTCCTAGTCGCTTCCGGGTTAGTCCACGCTTACGTCTGACGTCATCTGGCGGCGTCTCTCAGCCGGTCGCGTCTTTAGTGCGTCTCTCCTCAACGATAGCTTATCGAGTGGTTAGGAAAGTCCCGAACAAGTCCCACATAGAACAAGTGCAATAATATATAACCGCAATGGGAGTAGATATAGAAAATGAAGGAACGCGCCCTCTCCTACGCGTTTCGTACTTTCGTACTTCTTCAGGGAATAATGGAGGAAGTTCCAGGGGCGGTTCATATACTCTCAGCTTTACTGTGATTGGCCAAACTGATTGAGTTCAACTCCCCCCCCCTGGAGAGACAAATGCTCATCCCGTGGAGGGTCTCAGTCAGCACAGGCAATCTGACATATAGAAATATAAAGGGTTAATAACACTTACAAAAACACATCAATTTTAATAGCATGCCATGGTGCATCAAAAAGCTCTAAAAAATAAAGAAACAAGAATTAATCACAGTTCAATTTCATATTAAAAAACATAAAGTGCTACTTCCCAATGGTAAAATTACCATATATATATTACTTTAAACGAGTATATATATTTTTTATAAAAATAATGAAATGGTCTAGGAATAAATATTGGATTTAGACATTAGTTTAATTTGTTCAGAGAGAAGAGTTTGTTGAAAATTAAATATATAGAATAAATTATTATTAAAATGAAATCACTGGTACTGTTTAGATAGTCATTTAAAAAAGAGACCATACGTCAATCTCCTCATTAAGACCTAGTGGAGACAGAGTCTGGAGTTTGTATATCCACAGACTTTCTTGTTTGGATAATTTTTTATCCCTGTCTCCACCGCGTCTTCCTGATTGGACAGTCTGGATACCTATATATGTCAGAAACGAAGGGTCGCAGTTATGTTTGATTTTGAAGTGTCTAGACACGCTATGTTGTTCAAATCCTATTTTAATATTTCTAGTGTGTTCTAAAATCCTGACCCTTAAAAATCTTTTTGTTCGCCCAACATATTGATATCCACAAGGACATTGCAGTAAATAGACCACATAAGTAGATTTACAGGATATGCAATCTTTCACAGTAAACTTTTCTTTTGTTGTATTTGATGTAAAAGTTTTACGGTTAGTATTCAACATTTTGCAGGCTTTGCACTTCCCACAGCAATAATTACCGTTGGGTTTGCACGGCATCCATGATAACTCCAAAGGTGTACTTATTGGAGACCCAATATCACTTGGTGCCAGGAAGTGCTTTAGGGTCTTAGCCCGACGGTAGATAAAACTGGGATTTTGGTGGAGGGAGGGGCCCAGAATCGGATCGTTACAGAGAATATTCCAATTCTTTTTGATTATTTTTTGCACACTAGTGCTAACCGAGCTAAACTCTATGATGAATGGAACGTTCAGTTTGTCATCTGCCTCTTCGTTCGCTATTCTTTTTTTCTGAACCAATAGAGAGTCCCTCTCCATTCTTTCTACTTTTTCTAAAGAACTGAGCAACAGGGCCTTATCATACCCACGTTCGATAAATCTCTCCAAAAGGGAGACCGATTGAACTTCAAAGTCAGCTTGGAGACTGCAGTTGCGTTTGATGCGCATAAACTGACTCTGGGGTATGTTGTCAATCCAAGATCTTTTATGATTGCTGGATGACAGAAGGAAGCTATTAGTATCCACTTTTTTGAAATATGTTTTGGTGTTAATCTTTTCACCAACTCTTGATACTAGACTGAGGTCTAAAAAGTCTATCTGGCCGACATTTGATTCGGATGTAAATTTCAGATTGTAGTCATTAGTATTCAGATAGACCTTGAAGAGCTCTAGAGTGTCCTCATCACCCTCCCAGACACACAAGACGTCATCGATATATTTTTGCCATACAATAACCCTATTCGCAAATGGGTTATTGTGCCAAATAAAGTTATCTTCCCATATCCCCATGTATATGTTCGCATAACTGGGAGCAAATCGCGTCCCCATGGCTGTGCCACACAACTGTAAATAGAACTGATTCAAAAATAGAAAATAGTTATGCGACAAAATAAAAGTAATAGCATCGATAATAAAATCACAATTTAAAGGGTGGAGATCTATATCTTTTGTTAATGTCTCCTTTATTGCCCCAATCCCTTTATCATGGGGAATACATGTATAAAGGGATTGAACGTCGAAAGTTGCCCATCTATATCCTTCCTGCCATTGAATTGTCTTAACTAAATTCAAAATGGCAGTGGTGTCTTTAATGTACGATGGCAGTATTTTCACATATTTTTGCAGAAAAAAATCCACATACTGCGACAAATTCGACGTTAATGATCCAATTCCGGAGATTATAGGTCTACCCGGTGGATCGATAGAGGTCTTGTGTATCTTGGGAAGGTGATAATACACCGGTATAGTAGGAAATAAAACATTCAAAAATTGATATTCAGATTTAGATAGTACTGTGGATGCAACAGCCTCATCAAGAAGGCCCTGTAGCTCAGAGACAAAACTTTTCGTCGGATCCTATTTATGAATCAGTTCTATTTACAGTTGTGTGGCACAGCCATGGGGACGCGATTTGCTCCCAGTTATGCGAACATATACATGGGGATATGACCCATAAACCGGCCGGTTTACTACTAATCAAAGGACCTTCCAAGCACTGCTCCCTGGAGGGACCCTTCTCGGTGAACACTGAATGCGAGGTGTTCCGCTTCCGGGTTCTGCTGCACGAAGGAGGGTCACGTGACGACGCCACTAACCTGAGCCGGACGCTGATGATCGAGCTGTTGGCACATGAGAGCCTATCTCATACATGCTATTGATTGCTGTACCTTTGTGAGTGGGCATTTTACAGATTTTAAGTTCCTTTAATACAATTTTATTATGGTAATGCACTGGGTGTGCGCCTGTTTCTTTTTCTTTCCTTTTTTCCATATATATATATATATATATATATATATATATAGACATATGGAGACCAGGGGATCCTGATAGCCAAAAAGAGACAGCACACTGCAGGTATGGTATCAAAAAAGTGTATTCAGTAACACAAGGCCGCCAACGTTTCGGTCCTCCCAACGGGACCTTCCTCAGGGCAGTGCATATATATATATATGATGAAGCCACTGTACAAATAAATGGGTGAAGGGTGGATATTGGGTCAGGGTGGCTTAACCCCTTAATGACTGTAGCAGTTAATAACCGCTAATGTCATTAAGGGGTTAGGGGACATTAGTTTGGCTCTTTTTCATATTGTGTTTATTTTTCAGCACCCCAGTATATGGACGGGGAGGAAGATGAGGGTGGCCTTCATCGTGGGTGCCGGACAAGGGTGAGTACAAAATGTATTTATTGTGATTAATGTATATTTAATGGGCAAATGCATTATTATCCATATGTGGATAATAGTAATGTTGCCCATTACTGTAGTGTGTATGTGTTAGGGGGCGGGGGGGATGTGTGTTGTATATTGCTATGTTTATTGGGGGCAATTGTCCCCAATAAACATGCTATTATGCCTTATCCCCTTCATTGCCTTAGCGGATAGCTGCTAAGGTAATGAAGCTGCTTTAATGTATTTTTAATAATAGTGTGCGGAAGCAGGGGGTCCCCTGAGCTGAACCGCATTGATTTGTGGCTCAGGGACCCCCTGCTTCCCGAGTTACAGGCCCCGGTAAGGGGCATCGGATGCCAGTGTGGACGCCATCTTTATTGAGCCCATGTCGCGTCTTTTATGCTATAAAGATGTCGGCGACACTGGCACCGATGCCCCATACCGGGGCCTGTAACTCGGGAAGCAGGGGGTCTCTGAGGCATTAATCAATGCGGTTCAGCTCAGGGGACCCCCTGCTCCCGCACAATATTATTAAAATGTACATTAAAGCAGCTTCATTACCATAGCGGCTATCCGCTATGGTAATGAATTATTATTTATTGTTATGTGTTTTTTAATACTAGTGTAGATGTGCAGGGGGTCTCCTGAGCTGAACCGCATTGGTTTCACGTCCGAGGACCCCCTACTTCAGGAGATACAGGCCCCGTTATGGGGTGCCGGTATCCCCTGCACTTTAAAGCTCCCACGTCACGTGACCGGGATATTTAAATTCTGCAGGGGATACCGGCACCCCATAACGGAGCCTATATCTCCTGAAGTAGGGGGTCCTCGGACCTGAAACCAATGCTGTTCAGCTCATGAGACCCCCTGCTCATGTACACTAGTATTAAAAATCATATTTGCACAGCACGATCGCCTGTAAGAGCCGTGCATTGAGACGCAGCGTCTCCATGCAGTTCTTACAGGCTGCTTTGTTTATAATAGTTATCGTGCTAAATACCTTTTAGCATGATATCAGGGGGGTAAGAAGGTGATCGCGCGCTATGGCCCTTTTGGGCAAGGCAGGCCGTAACCGGCCTTTTGTGGCCGAGCGATATAACCCATTTCAGCGCTATTTAACGGAGCTTAGTGAATAGGCCCCAGTGAGTTTAAGAAATCTACTAACCGTTCATGTAACTATCATTTAGCTCAAGTTGGGGCAATAGAAAACCATTGAAGAAGTTCCACTAGTAATACATGTGCGCCTCAAAACTGCATGTGCTTGAACTTGACACTCATCTTAAAGCTGCAGATCAAGCAATATCCTACGTGTGCGTTTATTTTTTTTTAATAAATCAGTTCTGTACTAAAAAAAACAACTCTGGATGACATTTTTAATGTATTATAATGTAATAAGCATTTTCTGTTTCTATAACAACCATTTAAAAGTCACATCCCCTTCATCTTCTGAAAGAGGTTCTGGCACACCCTTTGTTGAGCCCTGCCTCTAGTATGCCTTGTATCTAGTGACTGCCTGGTCACATGATTTTCCGCACAGAACTTTGCATCTTTGGTCCTCTTCTGCTGCACTGACAGCTCTTTAGTGAGCCCCCAAGCCAAATCTTCGCCGATCAATCGGTAACTTGGTTAATTACTCATCATTGTGTGGATTGTATTGATACACATATTAAAGGGACGAAAAATGTTTTTAAATGGCAGTTTGGACTGCTGTTTTAAAGGCACATTAAGATTTCCCAAACCTAGCCCTTAACCTATACTCCTGTTCAAAAAAATGCAAGTTATATGAAAGCACTGAATCTATCCTAAATGTCGACAGGTTTGTTTGCACAATACATAGTGTAACCTTTAGGGCATATGAACATTCTTGGTAAGAAATATTAAGAATTAATACTATAGGAAGGATAAAGGCACAAGGAAACAGGCGCCATGTTACATAGTTACATAGTAGATGAGGTTAAAAAAACACTTCCGTCCATCAAGCTCAACCTATGCTAAATTTAGACAACATAGGAGAAAAAGGGAAATGTCGGCGCCAAGTGTGATAATAATAGATAGTCCAAACCATACGATTGAAAGTCCAATTGTAGTCCTTGGATGATCAAATGGTGTGCAAACGGACTGTGGATTCTCTCCAAGATGCGGTGCAATATGTGGAAATAAAAGAAAATGGATTATGGTGCAGTAAGTCTGTCAATGCGGACATAAAAACATTTAACACTAACAACACAAAACAGACATGACAGACTAACAACAACACAAGCCAGACTGAAAAATAATAAAAAAGCTATTTATTGACAACTAATGTGGGGTTCTGGAGGATAGCTGGCAGACACCAATCCGGGGGGGGGGTAAAATCGTTGCCCTACTCACAAGATGCAGGATAATATCAGGCAGTAGGACTGGAGACACAATCGGTGGTTTCAAGATGGCGACCGGAGCCCTCTCACTGGCGTCCCCACGTGAGGTAGATGCTGTGTGGAGCTACACAAGTCACAGGAGCTGAAGCACTTCCGAGCGGATGTGACGTCACGCTCTGTGTTCCTCCCAATACTGTTGTCCTCGCACGTATCTCGTCCCCCACACCTCAGACCGGATAGTAAGCTTCCACCTCCAGGAACCAAAACTTCACTCTAAAACAATGTCTTCACGACATTGACAATTGACATTGTTTTAGAGTGAAGTTTTGGTTCCTGGAGGTGGAAGTTTACTATCCGGTCTGAGGTGTGGGGGACGAGATACGTGCGAGGACAACAGTATTGGGAGGAAGACAGAGCGTGACGTCACATCCGTTCGGAAGTGCTTCAGCTCCTGTGACTTGTGTAGCTCCACACAGCATCTACCTCACGTGGGGACGCCAGTGAGAGAGCTCCGGTCGCCATCTTGAAACCACCGATTGTGTCTCCAGTCCTACTGCCTGATATTATCCTGCATCTTGTGAGTAGGGCAACGATTTTACCCCCCCCCCCCCGGATTGGTGTCTGCCAGCCATCCTCCAGAACCCCACATTAGTTGTCAATAAATAGCTTTTTTATTATTTTTCAGTCTGGCTTTTTTCCTGGATGTTATAACACAAATGATATATGATATATTGTTTACATCTACCTCTATATGGAACACCATATAGCTGAGCACGGTACTCGGGAGTTTCATCTCCTATCTATCACTAACCTTACATTTATCTGTATTAAACCTCATCTGCCATTTACCTGCCCACATTTCCAGTCTCTCCAAGTCCTTCTGAAGAGAAATTACATCCTGCTCTGATTCTATTACCTTACACAATTTAGTATCATCAGCAAAGATGGAGACTTTGCTCTCGATCCCAACCTCAAGGTCATTAATAAACAAGTTAAAAAGCAGGGGTCCCAGTACCGATCCCTGAGGTACTCCACTCACGTCTTTAGCCCAACCTGAAAAAGTTCCATTTATGACAACCCTCTGTTGTCTTTCCTTTAACCAGTTTTCAATCCAGGTGCATATATTATTACTGAGTCCAACTTTCTTTGTTTTGTACACCAACCTCTTGTGTGAAACCGTATCAAAAGCCTTTGCAAAATCTAAGTAGACCACATCAACTGCATTACCCTGGTCTAAATTCCTACTTACCTCCTCAAAGAAACAAATAAGGTTAGTTTGGCAAGATCTATCCTTCATAAATCCATGCTGACTATTACTAATAATTTTGTTTTCCATTAGGTATTCCTGAATATTATCCCGTATTAAACCTTCAAGTAGTTTCCCTACTATTGAAGTCAGGCTTACAGGTCTGTAATTTCCCGGTTGTGATCTAGCTCCCTTTTTAAATATAGGCACCACATCTGCTTTATGCCAATCTTGTGGTACTGAGCCTGTGGAAATGGAGTCCTTGAATATTAAATATAATGGTTTTGCTATTACTGAGGTTAACTCCTTGAGAACTCTTGGATGTATGCCATCGGGACCAGGTGCTTTATTAACTTTAATTTTTTCAAGTCGCTTATGAACTTCTTCCTCAGTTAACAAATTGTTCATTAATATGGAGGTTGTGGCTTCCTCCTGCGGCACTACTATTGAACTTGATTCTTCCCTGGTAAACACAGAGGCAAAGAATTTGTTTAATACCTCTGCTTTTTCCTTATCTCCAATAATCTGCCTACCCATCTCACACTGAAAGGGTCCTATATTTCTTTTCTCATTTTTTTGTTATTAAGGTACTTAAAGATTTTTTTAGGGTTGACCTTACTTTCTATTGCAATCCTTTTTCATTATCCATTTTTGCTAATTTGATTGCCCTTTTGCAATTTTTGTTACATTCCTTATAATTCTGATACAATGTCTCTGTCCCTTCTGATGTAAAGAATCTAAACGCCTTCCTCTTCTTGTCCATTTCCTCCCCTACCTGTTTAATTAGCCACATTGGTTTTGACTTATTTCTTTTATACTTATTACCCAAGGGTATACACTGATAAGTGTGCTTTTCTAACAATGTTTTAAAGACTGCCCATTTATCTTCTACATTTTTCCCTGCAAAAACATCATCCCATTGTATAACTTCTAGATTAGACCTCAGTTTATTAAAATCTGCCTTTCCAAAGTTGAAGGTCTTTGTTGAACCCAAGTAATCTGTTTTTTGATAATTTATTTCAAACGAGACCATGTTATGATCACTGTTACCCAAATGTTCCAGGACTTGAATATTTGTTATTACTTCTACATTGTTTGATATGACCAAATCCAGAACTGCCCCTCTCCTGGTTGGTTCCTCAATAATTTGGGTCATATAATTGTCTTTAAGCACCCCCAGAAACCTGTTCCCTTTTGTTGTAACGCTAATCTCATTGCCCCAGTCTATGTCTGGATAATTAAAATTCCCCATTATGCAAACATGACCCAGTTTTGATGCCTTCTCCATTTGCAAAAGTATTTTAGCTTCCTCAATCTCACAGATATTTGGTGGTTTATATCATATTCCCACAAACATTTTCTTTATACTTTTACCTCCACTGCTAATTTATATCCACAAAGTCTCTACATTTTCATCATTCCCTTCATAGACATCATCCCTTATAATAGGTTTTAGATCCGGTTTAACATATAAACATACTCCACCTTCCCTTCTATTTGTTCGATCCTTCCGAAAAAGAGAATAACCCTCTAAATTAACTGTCCAGTCATGAGTTTCATCCCACCATGTTTCAATAATGCCGATGATATCATACTGCTCCCTTGCAGCTATTAATTCAAGCTCCCCCATTTTATCTGTCAGGTTTCTTTTGGATTAGCAATCATGCATTTCAGTTTTTTTTCAGCCTGTACTATTATCTTATCTGCTCCTTCCTTTCTGCGCCCACTTTGTTTAGTCTTTAGAAGTTTTCTAGTATTATCTGTATTTACTATGGGTGTCTCACTGCTTGTCAAACTTGCACTTGCCCCCCATTCTATCTCCATACCACCTTGTATCCTCATTTAGTTCATTATCTGTTTCATTTTGTTGCATGGTAAGCATCTGAGAACGGTATCTGTGCTACCTGATCTAAGATGAGTATACATGTGGCGTATGATGTACAATGCCTGTATTCTCTTGATGCTTAGCTTTCCAGATAGAAGGATTCTGTTTTTAATTATGCCTGTAATCTGCAAAAGCAGACTGATGGTGAACTGCAGTTTGAAAAAGGCTGTTGCTGTGATATTTGGCTGGGTTTCGAGGTATTTAATCTGCAGCCCTGCCTAATAGCCAGATAATAAAATCCTGTCTAAGAAGAGGCCGGTCTTTCTTCGCTCATCTCTCTCAATACTGTACACTGTCAGGGCCCCAGATTGAGTTATCCTAATTCTGGATGGATGGAATTAAATCGGTCAAAGGAAAAAAAATATAGGTCAGTAGTTTTATGTGTAAATAGGTTACAGAATTATTTAACATGCTTATGATATTATGTATGATGTATGATATTATGTATGATATTATGTATGATATTCTGTATGATATTATGTATGATGTATGATATTCTGTATGATATTATGTATGATATTCTGTATGATGTATGATATTCTGTATGATATTATGATATGATGTATGATATTCTGTATGATGTATGATATTCTGTATGATATTATGATATGATGTATGATATTCTGTATGATGTATGATATTCTGTATGATATTATGATATGATGTATGATATTCTGTATGATGTATGATATTCTGTATGATATTATGATATGATGTATGATATTCTGTATGATGTATGATATTCTGTATGATATTATGATATGATGTATGATATTCTGTATGATGTATGATATTCTGTATGATATTATGATATGATGTATGATATTCTGTATGATGTATGATTTTCGGTATGATATTATGTATGATGTACGATATATGATATTATGGGGCTGATTTAGATTTGAGTAACTACAATGGAGATGTAGTGCAAACTCGTTGTGCAGGCAAATGTATCAAAGGGCAAATTCTAGCGCAAAGTCATTGTGTCACAACCCGCGCTAAAATATACCTGCGACAGAGCGCGTCTATGTGTTAATCTTGCGTGGGCTACTTTGGGTAAAGACGAGGGTTTCATGGAGTAAGTGGAAGACGTTAGGGAAGGTTCACATTTACATGTTGGCGCGGGTCTATGTACAGTATTAAGGAATGTGCGGCTTGAGCAACTTTTCTTGATGGTCACCCGCGCCAGTATTTTTTTAACACAGCATGCGCCAAATTCTACAACAGTACAAATACATGTCATAAATTTCAGACAGAAAAAAAATGCTAATTTTTGGACCCAACTGCATCAGCGCACACGTACCTCTTTTAGCACTTGTGGGTAGTAAGAGTTCTTGGGGGATTGTGGGAGGAGGAGTAGTTGTCCCACTTTGTGGCTGGCCATGCAGAGACTCATTTCCCCTCCCCCCCCCCCGACCTTGGGTGAGGCAATTGCTAATGAAAGGTTATTATTTAAATAGTATCAAACCTCTGAGGCATATGCATCGAGGAGATAAAGCTTGTTAATCTTGTTTCTTACCTCTTGCCTAGCAATGGGACGTTATTTCCTTTTCGCATAGAACTCCAGTAGGGGGCTGAATGTCACTAACAGAGGCGGGCCCCACTCCACATGCATCTGATGTTAATATCTGTACAATAATTAGCAGGTGGTGGAACTACCGTCCCACTAAATCCCGCATTGCGGGGAGGTCCGACATCTGCAGGGGACCTGGAAGTTGGGCCTGGCAAGATGTCAGATGCCCAACTTTTGAGTGCAGCTGCCTGGACCTCTGTATGCTGTGGGGCAGAGCCCCCTCCCCTCCCCCCTTTCTTTTCCCTCTTATGTATTTCTCTCTTGTACTTCATTTTCTCTTAGTCTCTTTTTTTCTGTCTTCTTCCCTTTCATGTCTGTTTTTACCCCTGTGCTTTAATCCTTCCCCTCCCACTCACTTTTCCCAAAGGGAAGAGGGGGGGGGGGTACAACATTTTGTACAGAAAGAGCGGTCCCGGGCCACAATGTTTTTTCCCCAAAGCAGCTGCACCGCCTCACAAAGCTTTTTTCCTGTCACTCACCTTTCCCAGCCTGTCTCTCAGGCTGAGGCTCCAGCACGCTGCACTACTTGAGGCCCCGCCCCCTGACCTAGGCCTCACCCACCTACAGAGGCTCTGCAGAGGAAGGAATTTCCCCTCTGTCCTTCCTACTGCATCTCAGGGCCCCGCCCCCTGACCCAGGCCCCGCCCACCTGCAGAGAAAGGGATTTCCCTCTGTGCTTCCTGCCCGCTGCAGAGAATGAATATGCTGGCAGGGGGCCGGGCCGCTGACAGGGGAGAGCGGGCCCCCAAGAGCTTTGCCCGGGCTATAGCTACAACCCTGTCTACAATATAATCCAGTGCCGGGTCACCTGTAGTTCGAGTCATGTCATGTTCTGTGGTCAACAACATGTTTTAACACTGGATTATACTTAAAATGATTATTACAAGGCAGGCTATGCAATAATAATGCAAATCTTAACATTTATTATAAATCCAAAATGTGAGTACAGTATCCTTAAGCGGTATAAAAACTTAGCGTTATTATCGGGCTGAATAATTATGAACTTTTCTTTGTTATAACTGGTTCACATTGAATAAATAAGGTAAATTCGAGAAAAGTAACTGCGTTAACTCTTAATAGACAAAGAAAGTGATGATGTCACACTCTAAGCGGGTAACCCTGAGGAAGAGGATTCATTTCCAAACCACTGGTGTCAGGTTATAACATTGACAAGGGTCATCTGTGCAAACTCTCTAATTAACTTTTTTTTAAAGGTAAGTGGAAAAAAGTTCTGTGAAATCTGGGGCTCAAAAATAATTTTTTGCAACAAGAGACTGTTGATGTTTCCTTACTTTTACACATTATTTCTGGAGTTTAGGATAGAATCAGGCCCATAAATATTCAAATGGAGTATGGGTTCGGGGGTGTCCAAAAAATACGTGATAAGAGAACGCTTACCCGGTCACATTCAAAACAGTGTGTGCAAAACCAGACAAAATAAATAAATGACATATAATGTTCTTATATATCCTTTCCCCTAAATATCCATCTATCTTACTCCAATGAGGTAACTGACAATTGCTGTACAAAGTCAGAGATATATCTTGAGATGACTTGATGTCCGGGCCTGATCGTTGTCCTCCGGTGTGCTGTCTGCGAAAGTAGATGAAACGAAAAAGCTGCGACGCACCGCCCCAAATGATGAAGGAGGGTGACTTGGATACAAAATAGCTTTATTGGATCTGAGGCAAAAAGACCAACATGTTTCACGCTTATGGCGTTTTCTCTAAGTCCCAAGGTCCTTGGGACCTTGAGAAAGCGCCGTAAGCGTGAAACATGATGGCCTTTTTGCGTCAGATCCAATAAAGCTATTTTGTATCCCAAGTCACCCTCCTTCATCATATCGATGGTGCGTCGCAGCTTTTTCGTTTGTTCTTTTAAAAGGTAAGTGAGTGGATGGTACTAATCACTGAACATTTAAGCAGTGTAAGGACGCCTTGGGATGACTGCAAATCTGCAATCTGGTTTAAATCACCAACCATGTGGTGCTTCAGCCAACCTTAATGCTGTAATGCCCTGTAAATAGAATTACATTTTATATCAAAATCTCAGGCATAAAAAAAATACTTGCTTCACTGTGTAGCTTGGCTGAAAAGGATGTAGCGATTCATTTTTTTCTGTTTCTTTACAGAAGATTGCCCCATGGCGGAAGGTGGAGGAAGGAAGCCCCCAGGAGCTGTGAATCGTAAACGAAAGGCTGAGAAGGAAAAGGAGCAAGCAAAACAGTGCGGATCCCTCTCCTGAAATATCTTTTCTTTAATCCAAATAAAGAGGGAAGCCGTTCACAGCATCCAGATGAAGGAATTTTACTTGGATGAGGTTAGCTCACATCCGCATGTAAAGCAGTTTGGAACAAAAAGATGAAAGAATATTACTTTGAGATGAGGGTACCTCACATGCACCATAAAGCGGTTTGTAAACTCAAGATAATGGATATTTACTTGTATATGAAGGCGGCGAACAGCATCAGACTGATATGGACATGGAGAAAATGTATTCACCTTCAGAGACAAATGCAGAAATCGAAGTAAATGAAGGAGAAGGAAGAAAAGGGGAGAAAGTTAGACACACGTTACATTATGGGGACCCATCTTCATGGCCCAGATGTGGTGACAGTGTGCAGCAAATCCTGGTGATTACATGGACCCTAACAAGTTCATGCATTTCCCTTCCCTAAGAATGGAAATAAAAGAAAATTCTCTGCTTAGTGTTACAAGAGGAAACTCATTAATGGGGAAGAAATGAATCGAAAAAACTGGTTACAATATTCAGTGTTGAAGTGTTGAAGGACTGTAAACCATATCTTCAATTCTCTCTTCCTATGAATGAAGTACAGAACATTTTGAATGGTTTCAAAATCGGAAAGAACTTGAATTACGATTGGAAAAAAAAGGAAACACCTTTCTGAGATTAACCTCACTGGTAAGCAGCTTCAGAAAAAGAACTTAGACATACCGTACATTCGGCTATTCAAAAACTGCAGCAAACTAAAGATATTCTGGAGGAATTCAGACGTCATGAAGGGTTGCTCAACCAAGCAGTAGAATGAGTGGAGGGTGCTGCCCAGGATGGGTTTACTGTGTAACCAAATGTTAGTGCAAGCACAAAAGGAGAACAAATCCATGTAATTGCGCATACCTCAATGATAAACGAAGAAGTATATAAAAAATAACCGTTATTACGTACATTTTTAAAAGAAGGGACAGCTACACCAATTGCTAATTCCTTATTGGGAGTCCTATAGGTAGAAAGAGAATAGCAATACTACCACAAAAAAACTATAAACAACCGACACCCAAGTGAAACACAAATGGATTTAAAAGCCACTACTGCCATTGAAAAAGTTTGTTTAAGGGTATGAAATCCCTGATAGATATTCCTCTCCCTAGTATTTACTCATGAATGGAAGCATGAGGTCATACAGATATATTTGGGTATAGAAATTAGGTGAGATATATATATAAACACCATTATCTCCACCCTAATACCTACCTAGATCTACCACATTATACTATAAAACTAGAGGTGGTATAGGTACTAATATCATCTGGTCCCATACTCTGTTATATTCCAATAACAGGGGGCTGCCAGAGTCACTGGCAATACAAACAACATCTTCCCATTTGTATGCATATTTGTGAAGCACCTTATTATTGCAATAGAAACAGCATTGCAGGTTTCTAATACTTCCATGTCTGCCATAACAGTGTGCTGCACCCAGCCATCTGCTTAGTCTGCAAAAGTAAATATGACAGTCACAGCAGGATCACCATGCATTTCTGGCGTCTCATCAATGGTGATTGCTAATGCTGATTATTCCATTAACTAAATAGTATGCTCAATATCAGCGGTATACATTTCTGATAGGTTCTTTTCATACATCTAGCTTGATTTTAGCAAAGTGCGTGCTGCCTGAGCACACTTCCAAAACGTTAACTGATGGCACCATTGGCCTGATGAAGACAACCCCCAGAATGGACCATAGCTCTAGCAAACGTATTTGCCACATCTTTCCCTTCTTCATGCTTCCATTTGAAACTAGTAATATTGGGAGAAAGGGACATTTGTAACTACCCAGTATCCGTTTTGGCAGTTGGCTCTTTCAGCTTGCTGTGCGCCTCAGACTGCACAAGCTCACTAATCCTGCTAGCAGTTTTTCCTTTTAATACAGGATTGGTAACTGCAACATTTGCAAATAAGATGTCTCTTACCATTAACTTCTTCCACAGTAAAATCTTTGTCCTGCAGTGCATATTCATCAGCAATTTTACTTCATTGTGGCATTGCTCCACAGGAATCCTGTGCTGAAATAAATTGGTTTTCTGCAGCATAGCAGTAGCTACGTCCTAGCCTGCAGCCATTCCGTTCCAATTCGATATAACCGCTAGCATGGAACCGAAAAGGGAAGCCAACAAAATAGTTAAGGTTCCTCTGGAAGGCTGGTTCATGTTGTGGTCTTGTGCAGGTAGGGTAGCGTAGCAAAGGAATTAGAGCCCTATTTTTCTCTTGAGAAAAAATAAATCATTCAGATTTCAGTGGTGGGGTAGCTAGGGCCTGCGGGTGTTGAGTGGGAGGAGAGGGTCGGGCCTGTGGTTACCAAGCGGGAGGTAGTGAGGCCATGGGTGTGAAGCAGGAACCATTGGGTGTTGAGTGGGATTGAGGGGTAGCCTGCCGGTACTGAGCAGGAGCCCATCGGTGTTGAGCGGGGGACCTTTGGATGTTGAGTAGGAGAGAGCGGGAGCCTACGGGTATTGGGTGGCAAGGGGAAATGTGGAAGGTTGCAATACCTGGTGATGCTGCCTTTCTTTTGTCTTCTTCACACTGCTGGCTGGTAGGTGCAGTAGTTGGTTCTGGTGCAGGGGTTGGCTCTGGAGCTGCAGCATCCTCTTTCTCACGGTGGTCTGATGCTGTCTCCATCTGATGCTGCCTTTTCTCTTTCACGTGGTCCGTCGATCGCATTCCCAGTTATATAGGGCACGTTGGAACACTACCACATGATGACACTCCACCAATAAAAATAACCGGAGTGCAAAATGACATTTTTGGGCTTTATTGGTTTTAACTGAAAACACGCAATGATTGGTCGGAGGTGTTTTATCGAATTCTTTTGGGTAAAACCAAAAACCGGAATCCCTAATTATAATACAATACAGTAAGTGCAACAAACATGAAAGTAGACAATAAGAAAGTTAATCCCTGCCATGGAGAGCTTGCAGTCTAAGTGGTGTGTTGAGAGATTTACATAGTGTAGATATTAGGTAATTAGTAAATGACACTGCTTGCTATTTCTGCTTGCTAACCCTCCACTTCCAAATTCCGCCAGTATTCTGCATTCAATGCTCCCCATAGACTCCACAAACTTTTACCACCTACCCCCTCACCAAACCTGGGGGCCCAGGGCTCCAATCTGTCCAAGGCCCCATATAAGCTGTAGATGGCCCTGTTTAGACAAAATATGTTCTAACATATCAACGTAGGTATATTTTGTTTTCCTATAGCTTTCAGATAATGACACGTTCTACAACCCAGATAATGCTATTAAATGTTTTTAGCACATTACAAGCAAGGCACCTATTCTATTTGTATGTCAATAGACCATAAAACTTAACTATAAAAATAGACTATAAAAGGTAAAGTTCCAAGATACGTTTAATTGTATTTAATTATTTATCATGTGTTTTTGGCTCTGCACAACGAGAGCTTCTTATTCTAAAAAAACAACAACTGCAGAAAGCTGCAGCATTGATTTGGAAGCACAGAGGTCAAAAACACAACAGAGATTCTGATATCATCACATGGTAGAAGCAACATAACCGTCTGTTCAAGCTTATGTGTCACTGTCATTTCTTACTCAGGTACTTGTCAAAGTTAATTTAGTCATAATGGAACCCTGCAGAAAGGTCCCACCATTAAGTATAAGTGAATTTCTAATTAATTGCCAGTAACTATTGCCAGTGAATAATAAAAACAAAGAATATGATGGCGGGTAAGAACCACTTAGTCCACCTAGTCAGCCAATTTTCCTATCAGTTTGAAAACTCCAGACCCTATTTGATACTTATCTTTCCTTTATATATAGGATAGTCTTACGTGTATCCCAAGCATTTTGGGAGCTTATTTCATAAATGTACCTCAAAGAAATCACAGGGAAAGTGCATGTCATAGAGTAGAATGATATTTACTCAATGGAGAATGATACAAAATCCAATCAATGCACTCAAACATACAGGCATACCCTGCATTAACGTACGCAATGGGACCGGAGTATGTATGTAAAGCGAAAATGTATGTAACCCTGCTTCCAACCTCCCCCAGACTCTACGGTGGTGTCTAGGGTGCATGAGGGCAGATTACATGCGGTGTGGTGTGTACCTGTGAGGAACAAGAGGGCCTGAGCTTCCCGCAATGTTGTGGGGGAGCCAGGACCGGGCTTCTGGGGTGGTAGCCTCCATTGATCTCTTAGTGGTGCAGCGCCTCCATCTTCTGTACTCCCAGGAATATGGGACAGGACCGGTATAGAAGAACCCCTTGGGTCCCAAGGTAGGACTTTCCAAGTCACACACAGTCTTTACGGATGAAGAATAGTCTCTTTATTGGACACAGCAACAATATCCCAACGATAAGGGCTTCCAACAGCCACAACACAATAGCCAGGACGGGTTATACGCTGCTCGCCTTCACCCAGATAATTCATCCGCTCCTTCCCTCCCAGTCACTCCTCCGGCAGGATGGTCTGAGCTAGGGCTTCAATACCCCATAGCCCACCCCCGAGGTTAGCCTCGCGGTGGGTCTTAGATTCTCCCCCTCACCCCTGGCAGTGGGGTGAGGGCATTGGTCCACCAAGTCTATAACTCTATCAGCTCTACTAAAGGACGCTGATTCTTTCCGCTCTCCTTTTGCCTGCACTCTGCGCAGGGGAAACCGTAGTTCTCTCCAAATCCTCGGTCCGATCCGCAGGATTTCTAGACTCATGGCCTGTTAGCGGCACTGCATACTCCCGGCATAACTAACCGGCAACTCCAGACTCTGATTAATCTCGAACGAAGAACCCTACTCCCCGGAGTTGGCTGCTAAATATAGAGCTAGCCCCGCCCCTTGTGATGTCAACAGGACCTCCCCTCGTGCTCACGCCTGCAGCAGAGTCCAGGCCTGCGTCTATCATTCAGGATAGGGCTATAAAGGGGGAAAACCCAGGATGATTACTGGTGCCTGATCTTAACAGGACTTACCACAGCAGAAGGAAGATAGGTATAGCCTGTGCTGTTTACAGGGGGCTACATGTACTTAAAGTGAAGCACTCCCTTTTTTCCACATATTGATGCATGTACTGTACTGCAATCGTCATATATGTGCATTACTGATGTAAATAACGTATTTGTAACAAGCTCTATAGTCTCCCCGCTTGAACACAGTTTCGGTAAAGGTAGGGAGCCGGTATTGCTGTTCAGGACGTACTGACAGGCGCATGCGCGAGCTGCCGTTTGCCTATTGGGCGATATGTACTTACTCGCGAGTGTACTTAAAGTGAGTGTCCTTAAACCGGGGTATGCCTGTATTACATTTAAGGCATGTAACAAGCCATCGAAACAAACTCTTCAGTGCTCTAGTGTTTGCTGGGGACATCTCCAAGCGCCCCGGAACCGGTAAACAGGCCTCAAAGCATTGAGTTGTGTCATGCGTAGGAAGGTGATAACAGATGGTGCAGGCAGCGCAATATCAGCAGCCTCACGTGGGGAACGATCAGACATTCTCCAGCCGCTTCCTCAAGAGCTGCTGTATGTCCACAGAGGGCACCCATACTGTATATATGCAGTAGGTCTTGGGAGACCAGGTTCCTTTTTATAACTGGGATCATTTGATTGAGCGAAACAAGATGGTCAAATAAATGGTCTCTGATATATTTGGGAACTGTGTTATCACGATTGTATACCACAAAGGGGTTTTTTCACTGACCCATATATTTCTAGATAACTAAATAGTTGCTTAATTTGTTTTTAGAATTTTATTATGGTTTCATGATGAGTTTAATATCTATTTGTTTAATTAATGTGATATTATGTGATATGTATGTTCCCCTTAGATTCACCATCTGCGGTTTTATCTGCTTTACTTTACCTCCTATACTCTATCTCCTCCAATTCTTATAGGTTTTAATATGTACTTTAAATGCATTGGTGATATATTCTATTAGCACAAAGCACCTTTCAGCTGAGAGGGGGGACGTTCCAACCAATTAAGATCATTAGGTTGTTTATTTAAATACCGGACCTTCCCCTTCTCCACACTTCCCTTTGAAAAAGTTACCCGTGAGTGACGAAACGCATCAGGGAGCGTCATCACGTCGGACGCATTGACACTGACGTCATCACCGAGCGCTGGAGCAGATTGATCCATGCGCGAGTGCTGCAGAGGCTTGAATCATACGGAGCCACTTTCCAGGACTCTAACACAGCATTGTACAGCATCACCTGCCCTGGATACCTGCTGGGACGTCGATCCTTTATACTGCAAGACTGGGATTGCCCCAAGATGTTGCAATACTAACCGGATGGTGGTGATTATAATCACGCAATGCTTGATTTTATTGTACTTTTGTAAGTGCATTTTTTACCCCCTCCTCCCCTTCCCCTCATTAAATTTACAATTTTACGCTATGGGCGTGCGCTCTCTCCTCCTTTTTTCTATATATATATATATATATATATATATATATATATATATATATATATATATATATCTTTTGAATAAAATGGTCTTTTAGTTTAACTCTTTCGCCAAAGTGTTGTAAGCCCTTGAGCCCCTCCAAGGCAGACCACGTCTCAAGGGTCCTAACACTAATATAAATTCTTAATAACCTGTACATTACCAGGAAGAATGATTTATAATAAATCTGTCAAAATTAGTTGCATCGTTTTAAGTCTGATTGAAGCTCTTATTAACCTGTATAATACCAGGAAAAGCACTCTGTAATAGATTTGTCGCAATCAAACTGGATGCAAGTTCCCATGGGTGTGGAAGGTGCAAAGGAGTGTATGTTTTACATTTAGATATTGCAGCTGCCGTCTGCTGCACTTATATACTATTGACTCTGATCTACCGCCTACCAGCACCAGTTAATTAACAATGGCTCCACATACAGTACAGGTAGCAACTAATCCTGACTCTATTCAGGTGTCGTACTGCCTTAACTCCACTAGATATAATCACTGCTCTAGTGACCATCACACTAGTGTCACCGAGTAGTGATTAGGCATATACAGTCCTAACTTACTATTAGACATCTAAGCCATTGGTGATGCATCTAAACTATCAACTTATTACTTACCGTAACAAGCAAACAAACACCTGAACCTCATTTGTTCTAGTGACAGGCAAATGCTCACAAAACTACATACAAAACACACCCACCACTGAACTTATCAAGTTGCTATAGTATCTACAATATATCTTATTAGAACTATCATCCAGATAGTAATAGCAATTATCTGCTGTAATTTACAGCTTGCACCGTTAAAAAATTATATAAAGATATTTGAGCCGTCGTATAACGTTTCAGTATTAACAATCTACTAAATAACAAAATAACACACGTGTCTCATCTGTTGCTTTTTAGTGCTGACTGACAGTTAAATGCTCACTGAACCACAATCACTACTATGTCTACCTTTGCTGTTTTTTACAGCTTGCACTCTGTTGTAATGAGGTGAAGTTCACCTCAAGTTTATTTAGTTTTAAATACCTTTGGTAAATCAAGGTGGTTACACATTGTTTCAGTCACCTGGTGTCTGCTGTATGCACTTACTTTGGTGGTTATTCATCACCAGCAACACAGGCAATCAATCCTGCTTACTTTTATAGTACATACTTTTTGTTACTCCCTTGTAATAAAGGTTACATTTTACCTTCTATCAATTTATCTCAATTCAAACATTCACTAATTAGCGGAGTGTACCACGAATAGGATTTCTTTCTCTCTGTGTAGCTCTCAGGCACACTTCAATTGTCCAAAAGGTTAATCCCCTTCACGCTGTGAGGCCCAGGGAACCACACCCAAGTCTGAGGTTCTGCCTAGAATGCAAGGACTGTTCCCAATCAACTCCTGATTAGGACTTGTGGTTTACACAGGAGGCAGCAGACAACCTGGCAGAGAGATTTATAACCTGCGAGGGAGCAGGTTCCCATATGGCTTATCTGGGGGGAAACCTGGGACTTTCACCCTGCACCAAAGCTGAAGATATTTCATTTGTTTGACCGAGTTATGTTATTTTTGTTTGGTTGTATTGCACTGATGATGTAAGTGTATTGCAACCTACTTTTCCCCAGCCTGGGAAATAAAAAAAACTATCTTTAACGGAAATTGATGTGTGAAACGCCATACCTGCCTACCTAGGAGGCGGCTCCATTACAGTGCCACACATCACCAATAACTACCATATATCTATAAGAAGACCAGACCAGAATTGGGACCAACCATCCAACTCTGTAAAGTTCCATTTTTTCATTGATTTTACCATGCTTGTGCCATCCAATGATATGTGAAGTGAGTATGTGGAGCAAATAGATGGACTTAAGGATGATAGATCCCAAACCATCACGAGATTTTCTTAACTACCTGTATCAAACATAAGAAATAAACTTTTCTTACATTTGATTGAAAGGCAGAGAGCAGAATAGCACACTAGACACATGTTTACAAAGACTGCATGATACATATTTCCCTGCGGTTGCAGAATAGCACCAAAGGTTCTTTGCAAGAAAAACACAAACAAAAACAGATCCTATATCTGTGTCTTATCAGAGTGAGTCCTCTCAACTGCTTACTTTTTCCATTGTATCCATTATCTTTCCTCTTCAAAGAGCACTAAATAATTCATATCCTCTGGGCAGCTGTGCTCAGAGCAGAAAACTCTGGAGACCTAAGACTATTAGACTGCACAGCAGACCATGACATCTGAAAGATAAAAACATACTTCATCGTAAACTCCCCAGTGTCAACACAATTACTGACTTTATATCACCTTTTTAGCAAAAATTTGTTTAGCAGTACTTTGACAGATGGATTTTCCCCTGTTGTGTGTCCTGTGTGTTAAACCTAAAATTGATTTCAGTTTAACGTTCACAACCAAAACAAAAGGTAGAATGAATACCTTTAATAGCTAACTGGTGGTTAAAAAGAGAACACGCTTTCAGGACCACAAAGTCCTCTTCTTCAGGTACATTTGTACAAATGAAGATGAAATAGCACTTTATTTATACAAAAAAAATCTGCATGCATCTACTTTTGAAAGCTTGCACTCTTTTTTTAAATTTCATTTTTAAACCTACATTTATTAGCAGTAAGGGATAAGGGTACCGAACATGGGGAAAGAAAATATTACAGACCACATAATATCACAATCCATAGCAGTACTGAAGGTGAGCAAGGAAGAAGAAACAAAAACACCCCTCAAGGTGGAGAGGGAACGTAGCTGTTTCTGTAATAGAATTAGATTACTAGTGTTTCATCATCAAAAGTGTTCCAGGGCTGCCAGACCTTCATGACCCTGTTTATGTTATCATTGAGAAGCGTCGTCAGCTTTTCCTATTGAAGTACTTGCCGGACCTTATTTTTGACTCTCTCTCCAATGTTGGAGCGGGAGTTTTCCAGGTAGTGACTATGCAGCATCGAGACACTAGAAAAACCATGGGAAACCAATTTTCCCTCAGCTTTTGAAATGTCAGGGATGGGGAGATTTAAACATATGGGTGTAGTCAACTCCCTACAATCCTTCGTCTGGAAGGAGAAATTTATTTGGGTCACTTTAGATGTAGTTTTGTAATATATATGTATTCGGCACATGCAAGATCTTTTAGGAGTCCAGCCCTGTTTCATTGATTAGTAAGATATAGAAGCAGTCAATTATTTTTTGAAGCAAAGTAACACTTTACCTGGCAATCAGCAACAATTTATTATAGATAGCATCACATTTATTTTAAATTCCAATAATTTTTATTTGAGGGTCAATACTATGCCCAAATCAATAGGACGGCCATTGGAACTCATTTTTCATCCAATTATGCGGGGTTGTTTATGGGATTTTGGAAAAACGTGTTTATTTGTAATGGCAATCCATTTAAAGAATATGTTAAGTGCTATAGAAGGTATATTGATGACATTTTGATTGTATTGTCTGGGTCATTGGTAAATTTGGAGTAATTTATTGTGTACTTAAATGCTAACGATAGGAATATATTATTAAATGATGAACATGAGCCCAAAGAAATTGTGTAAATTTAAATTTCACCATAGAAAGCAACCAAATAAGAAAACAATCAAATAATCACTAACAAGTTTTTTTAAGACAGTAGATGTCAATTCATATTTGGATTATCAGAGTAACCATTAGGTCCATTGGCTCAATAACATGCTATTTTAGGTCATTTTAATAATCAAATGGCAAGAAACAGAAACGCGCAATAAGATACAGTATACACTAAACAAAAATAAAGGATACACAGATATAAAACACTATCTATACTAGCTGAATTAATCTCTCCCTGCAGCTGGCCCAGACTCTCACCCAGAGATAAAAGTCAATGTAGTAATGGAAAAAAAAAGGACCTATAGCGGACAGGAGAGAGAAAGACAAAAACAGAACATAATGTAATCTGTAAAATATAGATAGATATTCCCTGCTGTAAATAGATACCCTTACTAGATAACAATTCAAATCAAGCAGAGTCAGTAATCTTAGCTGGATATGTTGTTTGAGAGCATCCACATCACCAGACTTCACTCAGCTCCTCTATGAAGATGCAGATGCTTGGCTCGGTCAGGAAACGTCCTCCTCCCCTATAGCAGCTTCCTCTGAACTGATAGGCTCGGAGGAGTGTTCTCCTCCCCTCTTTCCACTCTTTGTTCTTCTCTTTTCTTGCTACATGTTTGCATTTGTTTCTGAATTATGTTCTGATTTTTTAAGATCTGGTCTCTCTTTCGGTCGTTTCCCTTTGTTGCCCTCCTCTTACCACAGCAACAGTCATCGGCAAAAGGACTTTACAACCCAGAGGACTCTGAGCCGCGAACAGACAACACCAACACAGATAATAACGCTGCACGGTTTCCCATCTTCATAGAGGAGCTGAGTGAAGTCTGGTGACGTGGATTCTCTCAAACAACATATCCAGCTAAGATTACTTACTCTGCTTGATTTGAATTGTTATCTTGTAAGGGTATATATTTACAGCAGGGAATATCTATCTATATTTTACAGATTACATTATGTTCTGTTTTTGTCTTTCTCTCTCCTGTCCGCTATATGTTTTAATAATCAAAAGGAATTGTTGTAAAATTAATGACTTCCAAAATCAAGCAAAAACTCTGGACAAAAAATTCATAGACAATTGTGACCTAGTGGCATCAGCGGTCACTAAAAGTAAGAACAGGTCAAGAGAATCTCTCTTGGTACCCAAAATCCGAGATCCTCCCTCAAAATCCTGTGGTACCCGTATGTTCATAACGGACATTTGTAAACTGGAGTCAAGGATAAGAAAGATAGTGAGGAAACATTGGGGTCTATTACAAATGGACCCCATTTTGACGGATTCATTTTCAGCAAGACCAAAAATTGCTTTAAAATGCCCAAAAGTTAAAAGATTCAAACAATAACTTTCTCCATAAACGCATTGGAAATTGTTGTGGAGGATAATGTGTAAATATATGCACGTGATAAAACTATGAAAGATCACGAAACAGGCAAAGAATTAAAAGTGTTAAACTTCATCAATTGTTGTACTAATTTTGACATTTACATCACCAATTGCCCCTGCGGACTTCATTCAGGTAACCATGAGGGTCTTCAATTTAGAGGATTGGAAGTGATCCCTAGAGATCACAAAAGGGGAGATAGAGACCTTAAATTACAACAGAGAGAACAATTTGGAAATTTACTCTGGATAGTAAGGCACCATTAGGTCTATGAGATGATTAAACTCAATCCTTTTCTCAAATGAATCTATCTAAGTTTTCACACTGGACATTCAATATTGTTCTAAGCACTTTATTCACCATTATATTAATAAGGTATTCCATGTCCTTCTGCAGGTCTTCCACCTTTACCTGCAATCTGAGCAAACCCTTTGGAATCATTTCCCATTTAGGTGCAATGCATCTTGTCATGTTTTACAATTTGTTTCCTTTTTTTGTATTTTTCAAGTATTTTCATTGTTTTTTTATTATCTATTTCAGGGGAGCGCACCTTTTCCTGCTGCGCTCCCCTGTCTGGCCTGTGCCGAAGCTGCGCCCACCATCCTACCTTCCAGTCGCGTCACAGGGTCACGTGACATCAGGTCACGTGACCCGCTGCGTCATTTGACAACGGTGACGTCACATGACCCCGCGGCGTCATCTGATGCCACGTTGCCATGGAGACGCGTCAAAGTGTCTGAACCCCGGTAAGTTTTTTTTGTTGCAGAGGCCTCACGCGATCCCCGGCATTAAATTAAATGCCTGGGGGAAGAGCGCGGGAGCTCTGCAACAGCCCGCGCCCCCCCACAAAAATCTCCCGCCTCGCAGTTTTCGCACAGCTGGTCTATTTGATGTAATTTTTATGTATTGAGATGTATGTATGGTTGTTCGTATAATTCTTTAGTCATTATGTCGGTATTAGTTTTATGCATGAGAGGTTTACATTTCATTGATTGGACTCCACTTTAGTGTATTTGTATTTATAGACTCCCCTGAGATCTTTAGACAAACCCCCTGAAGAAGCGTATGTTACATGAAACGGGTTGAGGTATTTGTCATCGCGCTGTAATGTCAGATACTCGGCATTCCCACAAGGACGCTGACCATATCCACACCACCTGGTCGGGTTCAGCCCGGACTATCTCTTCTTTGTAGAATATTATGGAACCATTTGCATTTGGCTACCCTGTATCCACAGTCAGCTTTGATGTTTTCTTCAGTTTTGAGTTGATGACTTCAGAGTTACTACGGCCTTTTATATTTGTCCATGTAAGTTTTTACCTTGTTGTATTTTATAAATTATTTTTTGCTGATTTTTACGCTCTTTTTGTGTTTTTATTCAGACCATGGATCCATAGTAAATGTAGTTCCTAAAACCCTTGCTAGAAGATCATAGATCTGTCTCCATGGTTCCACAGCACGGGGTTCATGTCCACCAGATATGTACATAAGTCCCTACCTGACCATCTCCCCAAAAACAAAAGCTTAATTTTTGTTTGTCTAATTTGTGTAATCGCTCTGGTGTTCAATACCACCTGAAGAGTAGTTTATAGCTATTTTCTTTAATGATGGTATTTCATTGAAACGGTCATTGTGACCTCCCAAGTCTTCTCCCTCTCATATGACTCCACTTCCGCACCTAGGTCTGTTTCCAATTGTCTTATATTGGGGGACTTATTGTCTCCATCTAGAGGAACAAGGTACCTATATAGTAAAGATATTAGACTTTTCCCCAGTGGGGAGGACCTACACATACAGTATGTCCAAATTATACATTAGATATTTGATGTCCGGATCTGCCATTTTAAAGTGCCCCAACTTGTCAGTACCTAAAGTATTCTGAGTTTGGGATTTTGAATTTTTCTTTCAAGTTTTAAAAAGATCTAATTTTACTCCATTGGAGAAGATCCCTTATTTTGGTTAAGCCGTTCTTATGTCACCATCATAAGCTTTTTAAATGCAGTCCTGGTGTGAAGGCAGGATTGCATAGAATTGGGGTCATGTTACTATTTGTTGAAATCAGCCCCACCTCAACTTTAACTTTATCCCACAGGTACAGTGAGTGTAACATCGATGGAAGTGAGTGTAGATCTATCTTCTTGTCCTTTTTCGTTAACCATACCATGTTCCATTGACTTGTACTCTTTTTAACCTCCAGTTAGCTATTAAAGGTATCACTTGTACAGTACCTTATTTTTGTCTATCTGTTTTAAGGGCTAACATGGTACCATCCTCTATTTGTTTCTTGACCATTGTCCTTTCCTACTAATGTGACTGCAGGGCTCTGGCCTTCATTGGTATTGTTTTCCACAATACTATGTCAGACTAATCAGCTGCTCATACTATATAAATGTACAATTTCACACTAGTAAATCACAGCATGTAGTCCTAACTACCAACAATTAGATAATGCAAGTGGCAATCAGGAATAGCCTTGAAAATGGGTGGCCACATTGGTCACACGTCATAAAAAAACCTTTGACCTTACCATCTTGGTTTACATTCAGATTTGTCAGCAGCATCAATTGAGCACCTTGTGCAAAAATACTGTGGGAAGTCGACATAAAGATCATGCAATTTGTTCCTTAAAGTACTACCAGAATTTCCAATTATATGTATTAGTGGTAGCATCAAAAGTATGCAGTCTGTTTCCTTAGCTTCTTGATGATTACAACACCTCAAACCTGACACACAAGGATTATACACAAACTTTGATGCAACAATTATAATATTTCCCAGAGCAACTCCTCTAACTGACCTCATACCAGCTCCTGAAATTGCTCACATTATAAGAAAACAAAGCGGACTCCAGGGCTAACATCAGGGAAGTGTTAACAGCCTGGCGTGTCTGATCCCCATGGGCCAAGAAACTCCTGAGCCCAAATTTGTGGCCACTGAACAAGCTTATGGTGGGCCACCATTCAGCAGCACCACCCCAGCCCAAATCTCTCCCACTCCTCGGTTCGGTTCCTTAGTCGAATCCCGGCAACTATTTCAAAGGCTCTTGTTGATATAAAGCAACATGATACATTGAGGCAAAGGGACGCAAATTAAAACTGACACTCTTAAGCTGACATTAACGCCAAGGTGCCTGCATACCGCCTTACAGAAGATTCACATCCCCCTCTCTGTTCAGACCAAATATTCAGAAGAACATAACTGAGCCTTCGGGAATATACACAAACATGTATAAATAGTGGAGTCATATTTTGGGCAAAGTTTTTATAAACAATCGATGCGCTAGAAGTGAGAAATCTGTATCAGTCATTCTGGCTTAAAATTTCTAATAAATGTTATCACAAACAAAGAATTCATTACATGGAGAAAATCACTTTCTATTCTAACACATGGCATCTATTTTCTGCTCCCCAAACCAAGCCACCCAGCCATTTAATATCGTAACAATACAAGGCATAAACAAAGCGTGCTATAAAACGTGACCTCGAATGAAAGCCTCTGAACCTCTTCACATGCAGTGAAGCAAAGTTGTAGGGCTCTCTGGCTGTGAAGGGGTTAAAGCCCACTCTTTAGGGATACCAAAGATTGAACTATTAGTGCGTGTCTCTGTTTTTTTTTTTTTTTGCAGTCTTCGTGTAATCATATCTTCCAAATAACGAGAACCTCTTATAGGCTAAAAGCTTTCCACAGATTTATCATTAACATCTAAATGCTAATGGTTCTAAATAATTCAGCATGGCACTTAGCCTGTGTCCTTGCTGCCTCTGACCTTTCTTGCTCATCCTTTCAGAACGCTGCACTATTTACGTCCTTATTCACACACAAAAACTTTGGATTAAGAATTAATTTTTGTTTTTTGGGGAGGGTAATTTCTTTTAGATGATTTGTTTTTATTTTATTTGTGACTACGGTATCTAATTTTAGACGGTTATGTGCCCAGAGTCAGACCATGTGCTGGTAAATTCCTCTTTAATAATCCTAATGCAGAGAACTCTCCAATCACAGCCCCTGCCTGTCTCTGATACCTGATGCCAGCTTTTCTGGTAATGTAGGCCACCGTAACAAATCCAGAGAGATTGAGTTGGGCTGATAGAGTAGCCTCAGCCACGCTTTTTCCCCCCCCCCCCACTGTTAATAACAAGAGAGAACTTATACCAATGATCATTAGCTCCCAGGCCCCCAGCTGTGTAAGGGCAGGCGGAGGAGGGATTGTGGGAAACTCAGAATCTTGGTGTGTGGGATTTAGGCAACGGCAGCGTCTCTTGGAAATATGAGGTGGCTCCTAGGAAGCAGCTGGAGCAAATTTGGGCACGCTGGCAGGGGCACATACGACTGGTTGACTAGTGAGCCAGGACTACCACTTGTGGACACAAAGCTGCAGGTAGGTACATCTACTTGCATGCAGTGGAACATAATTATGATAGGCAAGGAGTCCAAGCTGTCTGATCTATTTATCAAAATGCCTAGGATAAAGAACGGAGACCCCTTTCCCTATACTCTATTACACAGAACGTCTTCCCACTTTATTCACATATATTAATAAGGTACTTCGTTGTTTATTGAAAAATAACGTGAGACTAACAAACTCTTTTAACTGTTATTAAATTGACTTTATTTCCTTGTTTGTTATTGCACTAGATTGTAGAATATGGGGAAGATTATTACGTGTAACCAATATCTATTTATAATTATTATTGTTATTATTATAATAATAATTATTATTATTATTGTTATTACTGCTGCATCACGTCCTAAACACAGTGCTGACTTTATCTCTTCTGAACTGTATTTTATCTGATTTCTAATAGTGGAAGACGACACTTTTTTTTTTTTTTTTTTTTTTTACGAAATTGGTTTATTTCATTGAATGATCCATAAAAACATAATCAATTGCTATGTACACTACACTACTTGAATTCCGTATAGGCAAATCACTCTTTCTATTTTATTAAGCGTATACAGTTAGTGCAATGTAAAAAAAAAAAAAAAAATTGTTATCACTTGTATCACATGTATTTTTCCTTGTGTTTGGTCTTCTTGGTAACCTTAAATGTTATCTTCTTTTTCCTTTTTTTGTAATTGTGAAGCGCTTTGAGTCCCATTGGGAAAAAAGCGCTATATAAATAAAGTTTTTACTATTATCATTACTATTTGTTCAGTTGTATTGTTTAAAATTTGCCAAAAAGAAAGTTAAAAAATGTGTTTTTATTATGCAGAACTGAAGTATAAAGTTGTTATTATTATTCATACTGTAATTTATAGAGCCCCACCATATTTTGCAATGCAATAGAGAACGACAATAAACAATCAACATTAACAACACTAGTGCAGTAGGTAAGGAGGCCCAGATGCAAGGAGAGGAATCCCACTTCTACTGTCATTTGGTGTCACAATTCGTTTGTTAAAATATTCTCTACCAGAGTGTGAGATGTTTATGCAGCTACACCAGCTAATTCATGTAACCAGTGTGTACCTGTCATCTTTTGTAATCGTTTGCTACGGTTTAAATATCCACAGGATAATACAAAATGTAATGATCACAATGAAATTAAATCAAATGAAGGGCATGCATTATGACACTCAAAAATATCAACACATTTACTGTGCTAGGCAAAAGGTGTGAAAAACAAATTGCTGCTAGATTGAAATACTTCTATACTTTGAATATAGAGCACTTTCTAGAAGTGTGCTAGAAGCTTGACACAAGTTTACTGACTTATTTTGGAGAGAATTTGTTCTCAATGTAAACAGTATTTTGTTGTCAGTAAGAGATCTGCCTGCCAGGAATAAGAATCAGTGTGGCATGTGCAAGCTGTAAAAATACAAATAAGAAAGCAGAACAATTTGATTGACCGAAATGTACGCTGTATAAACAGCTGAGAGAGTGAAATAAAATAAAAACCACCAGAAATGTTGCCACAACTGAGCTTTCTAAATGGTGTTATTGTCAGTATTAAATTCACTAAACACTATTCTGCAAATATAATTATTAAGGATTTAGGCAAGTGGCATATATGATGCGTTCCATCAATGATGTTATAGCAAAGTGACACAACAGTAACATACTATAGGTTAAGTAGGTGATACATTGTACCCCATATGATGTTAGTCCTTACAGTATACTGTAGATTACAGGACAATTCCTTAAAAAAAAAAAAAAAATATATATATTTTGTTACTGTGTACTTTTCCATTTGGATGCAGTCTATGCGGTCCTCTGACTTCTTGAATTCCTGAACAGGGTAGCTGTTGTGTAGGGCAAGGGTGCTCAACTTCAGTCCTCAAGTCGTCGTCCCCCCCCCGCCCCCAACAGGTCAGGTTTTCAGGATATCTCAGTTTTAGCACAGGTGGCTCAATCAGTCCCTGCTTCAGCATAGGTGGCTCAATCAGAGGCTCAGTAAGGGAAACGTGCCGTGATGCAAGTGTGAGGTTTCAGGCAGAGCGCTGCCCCTGATGATGGTTTGAGAAGCGCATTAGTCATTTTATTTGGGGTAAACGAGATACCAGGGCCTCCGTGCACAAATACCTATTATATATCCCCTATCCTTCGTGGATTTGTTTCTGTGAGTGCTGTTTAACAAATATCTACCCTCACTGTAAGGAGAGACTGTTCTGCTATATCTACCCTCACTGTAAGGAGACTGTTCTGCTATATCTACCCTCACTGTAAGGAGAGGCTGTTCTGCTATATCTACCCTCACTGTAAGGAGAGACTGTTCTGCTATATCTACCCTCACTGTAAGGAGAGCCTGTTCTGCTATATCTACCCTCACTGTAAGGAGAGACTGTTCTGCTATATCTACCCTCACTGTAAGGAGAGACTGTTCTGCTATATCTACCCTCACTGTAAGGAGAGCCTGTTCTGCTATATCTACCCTCACTGTAAGGAGAGACTGTTCTGCTATATCTACCCTCACTGTGAGGAGAGACTGTTCTGCTATATCTACCCTCACTGTAAGGAGAGACTGTTCTGCTATATCTACCCTCACTGTAAGGAGAGACTGTTCTTCTATATCTACCCTCACTGTAAGGAGAGACTGTTCTGCTATATCTGCCCTCACTGTAAGGAGACGGTTCTGCTATATCTACCCTCACTGTAAGGAGAGCCTGTTCTGCTATATCTACCCTCACTGTAAGGAGAGGCTGTTCTGCTACATCTACCCTCACTGTAAGGAGAGGCTGTTCTGCTATATCTACCCTCACTGTAAGGAGAGACTGTTCTGCTATATCTACCCTCACTGTAAGGAGAGGCTGTTCTGCTATATCTACCCTCACTGTAAGGAGAGACTGTTCTGCTATATCTACCCTCACTGTAAGGAGAGACTGTTCTGCTATATCTACCCTCACTGTAAGGAGAGACTGTTCTGCTATATCTACCCTCACTGTAAGGAGAGACTGTTCTTCTATATCTACCCTCACTGTAAGGAGAGACTGTTCTGCTATATCTGCCCTCACTGTAAGGAGACTGTTCTGCTATATCTACCCTCACTGTAAGGAGAGGCTGTTCTGCTATATCTACCCTCACTGTAAGGAGAGACTGTTCTGCTATATCTACCCTCACTGTAAGGAGAGACTGTTCTGCTATATCTGCCCTCACTGTAAGGAGAGACTGTTCTGCTATATCTGCCCTCACTGTAAGGAGAGACTGTTCTGCTATATCTACCCTCACTGTAAGGAGAGACTGTTCTGCTATATCTACCCTCACTGTAAGCTTTTTGTATGTGAGTATTTATCTTCAAAATAAACGTTTATTGTTGTGTGCAAAAAAACAGAATGCTGAGTTCTGTTATGCTGGAGTAATCTATAGAAAAGACAAAGGATGTTTAACAGATTGACATAAACCAGCAATATTTTGAAGACAGTAGAGGGCTGCTAATCTAATCTGTGACCCTTTTTGCAAGGAAAGCATAGGCCTTTATTCAGCATGTGGTTAAAGTGCATCCTGCTGATAGATAAGACTTTATTCCCACACAGTACTGTACATGGAATTGGAGCTAATCTCTGGCACAGGGAAGGGGCTTCACATGATATTGAATAGGGGGCATAGTTTTTGTGACTTTAACAAGCCTTTTATGCTGTCAACAGCTATTCCTCACCTACTGTATTTGTACTTTTCTACAGACCTCTGCAAATAGGACTGTCCCAGGTAAACTGGGACCTGTGTTATCTTTGCTGAGATTAACATGGGCATATAAATAAAGCAACCAAACATCATTGTTTATCCAGGGCACTGTCAGTTTCCATAGGTCTGTAGAAAAAAAGACAAATAAATATATAGGACATATCTGTGGAGCAGGCCCTTATGGATATTACGACACATATTTAATTCATATATTCTTTGCAATTCCACAAATCCTGATAAGCAAATGTTCTCCCGTTGTCTTATTACGCAGCACACTAAACCTCGGCTGAAAAACACATTCATACAAGATCAGATCACAGTCTCATATGTTAGATAAGATACAGATGTCCAGGATAAAGATGTCTTCCTTCTTGTTTTAAAAAAAAAGATTAAAATATACTGGGGATTTACAGAGTTTTATTTTGACAAATCCTTCTAAAAGGCCCACAAATTATATAGGAAAAGTTACAAGAAAGGCTTGACATGCTACTTCCCAGTTTGATGTTGTGACATTTTAATTCATGCAGACATATTGTACAGTCACAGCCACGAGTATTATAAAACTTGCCTTGGAAAATCTGGGGCAATCACCAACAATACCCTGCAACATTTCTCAGACATTTCTGCAGAAAGACTAATGGCCCCTCGGATTCACACAGCAGGGATTCCTGGTCAGTTTGAATGGGACTGCCAGGGACCCACGATGTTTTCATCCGATGGGCCATTAATCTGTCTGTAGAAATGTCACTGAAATGTTGGCAGCATTACCTGGATATTGCCCCAGAATTTCCAAGGCAAGTTTTAGAATACTCGTGGATGCACCTGTAAAACATGATGAATACCAATACGTTTATAATGTAGTAGTTTGAACTCAGCACAAACCAAAGAACTGGTCTGAACCATGTCTTATTGTGATAAAATGATCTGCACAACTAAAATTGAATCAACGCCAGTTTCAGATTCATCAATAATGTTCACAGTGTATATCTATATAGTGTGACAGGACAGTATAGTACTGTGGCATGGAAGACAGAGACAAATAAGTGCAAGTAAAACCAATAAATGATCTTATACAGTAATATACAGCCAGCAGATTCACACTCAATACTCCTACAGTACAGCTTGATAATGTGAGCAGCAATTGAAAGGTTCCCAATGACAGTGAAAAAGCATCTCTTCAACTCTCAGCAAAGCTCTGGCAATTACGATAGCTGCGCATCGAAAAGCTGCTGATTATAAGTGAAGTCAGTTTGCTAATGTATTTTATCTGAGAGACCACAGTTTCACCTCTGACTGGTTACTTCCTGCTATTTCTTTATGGGAGGTGTAGCCACCATATACCACAAGCACTGACCTACAGTATACAACGGTATTCTTATCAGCAGCGAAATACCACAAAATATAACAATTCAAGTTAATATAATTATCGTTTATTTGTAAAGTGCCCACATATTCCGCAGCGTGGTACAATGGGGGTACAGAGTTATGTATATTACATAAACAGAACGACATACCAAATAAAGATGAACATGCACAAACAGATACAACAGGTAATGATGACTCTGCACGTGAGAGCTCACACTCTAGAGGAAATAAGGGCAATATTAACAGAGTATGCTTCAGGATAGAGTATCAGCCGCACAGCTGATCCCATTTAGGTGTGGGGGTGAGGATGTTAGGAGGTGTTAGCGTGACATTTGGTCCAGCCGAACATCTGGTCCCAATAGGGTTGCAGGTGTTGGGGGGCGGGGGGTGGGGGTTGGATGTTCGAGGTATGTCACATAGGCTCCCTTGAAATGGTGAGTATTCACGGAGACTTTAAATATCCGAATGATGGGGTTGAGTCTGATGGTGCGTGGTATGGAATTTCAGAGAGAGGGAGCAGCAGTGGAAAAGTCTAGTAGGCGGGCGTGAGCAGAGGTGATAAGGCAGGTGGAAAGGCGGATGTCATGGGCAGAACGAAAGGGGCGTTTAAGGATATATTTGGGGATCATGGCTGAGATGTAGGGGGGGCAGCATTGTTGAGACCTTTGTAAGTCAGAACTAGGGTTTTAAATTTGATTGTAGATTACATATGAAGCCAGTGTAGGGATTTCTATAGTGGCGCAGCAGAAGTGGAGCAATGATAGATTAGATAGATGAGTTTGACAGCAGCATTTTGGATGGACTGGAGTTGGGACAGGTGGATGAAGGCAAAGACCATTAAGAGAAGGTTGCAGTAGTCAAGGTGGGACAAGATGAACGAGTTAAGATTTTAGTTGCCTTATGAGTGAGAAAAGGGTGTAGCCTAGTGATATTTTGGAGGTGGAGAAGGTAGGACTTGGTAAGAGAGTGAATAGGAGGAATGAAAGAGAGATGAAAGTCAACAATGACCCCTAGACAGCGGGCTTAGGGTGTTGATGAGATTGTGGTATTATTGACCGTGAGGGAGTTTGGGTTTAGGGGTGGCAGCAGATGGGGTTAAGTGTTTTAGTTTTGTTTTGGACATTTTAAGCTTCAGGTAACAGTGGGGCATCCAGGAGGAGATTGCAGAGAAATAGTTGGTGACATGGGACAAGAGAGGAGAGGAGGTTAGAGGAGAGATACATTTGGGTATCATTGGCATAAAGATGATACTAAAAATCAAAAGATTGAATTAGTTCAGCAAGAGAAGAGGTGAAGAGTGAGAATAGGAGCGGGCCAAAGACAAAGGCTTGTGGGACCCCAAAAGAAAGATGGAGGGAAGAGGAGGAGGAGACACCAGAGAGGGAAACACTGAAAGAGTCGTTGGATAGGTAGGACTTGAACCAGGAGTGGATTGCATCATAGAGGCCAATGGAATGAAGAGTGTGCAGGAGACGGGGTGATCACCAGTGTTGAAGGCAGCATAGACATCCAGGAGAATTAGCTAGGAGAATTGACCCTTAGACTTAGCTGTGAGTAGGTCATTGGCTACTTTTGTTAGTGCTTTCTCTGTGGAGTTTAGAGGACGGAAACCACATTGCAAAGAGTCAAGCAGGGAGTTGGAGGAAAGTGAGTCAAGCGTTTGTAGCTTGAATGCAAAGGGAGAAGAGAGGGCGGTATCTAGAGAGGTAGGTTGGGTCAAGAGAGCGTTCCTTTAGAATGGGCATGATGAGTGCATGTTTAAAGGACGATGGGAATGTGCCGTAGATGAGAGGTTAAAACGTGACTAGAAGTAGGCTTAGTGTGCTAGAGAGGGAGCAGAGGAGATGTGAGGGAATAGGATTAAGGGGGCAATGTGTGGTAGCAAGAGCGTCTTGTCTGGGCTGAAAAAAAGTGTACTGTTCTGTAGAGAAGTTGCTAGGTCGGGGCAAGAAAGGATAAAGATTGAATGGTTAGAGGTTGTAAATATGTTGAAAATTGGAGGCAGTCTAGAGCATTTAGGTTTCTGTTTGTGTGTGTGGAAGTAGGTGTTGTGGAGGGTGCAGAGGGAGGCTAAAGGTTAGGTGGTGATGGTCAGAGAGAGGGAAAGATCATGTTCGAGGAGTTAGAGACTGAGCAGAGGCAGGATTAAACAAGGTCAAGGCAGTGACCATTGTAGTGAGTAAGAGAGGTGGTCTATTGGGAGAGAGGTTAAGGGGAGAAAATGGGCAGCTGAAATGGCATTGGGATTGCCAATACGTATGTTAAAGTCTGCCAGGATGACAGTAGGAGTGTCAGAAGAGAGGACATGGGGATGCCAGGTGGCAAAGTTGTCACGAAATTGAGCGGTTGGTCCAGGGGGGTGATAGATGACAGCAACATGGAGAAAAAAGGGGGGGGGAGATACGGACATCATGGACTTTGAAAGGATGCGAAGGAGAGGGAGGGAAAGGGGGGTATGATGTGAAATGTGCAACATGGGAAACGTAGTATTCCAACTACTCTGTCTATTCCCTGGTCTGGGGGTGTGGATAAGGGACAGACCACCAGAGGAGAGCAGCAGGGGAAGCGGCGCCAGGTTTCTGTAATGGCTAGAAGGTTGCAAGAGTTGGGAATTAATAATTCATGGATTGCAATAAGTTTATTGCAGGCAGATTGTGCCTGTGAATAAATTAAAAAAAAGCTATTCGTTAAATAGTCTAATCATTTAAAAAATGTAATTACCATATGCAGTATTGGTGAAAGTGCTTCTGTGTGATGCAATGGGTTCGTCCAGTTTCAATTGTACAGATAAAAGTGAGTACTTCATTAGCCAGTTGATACCTTTATTATTTGGACTAAAAAAAGACCAACTCTTGAAAGCATGTCTTAATATATTTTGTGAACAGGAAACTGTATTAACATCACGTGTAATGTTATAATTATCGTCACTTATTGCCTGAAAAACAAAGTTTCGTTAACGACTTAGTGCATTAACTTAAGTTAACGCCTTGTTAAGTGCCAACAGGGATCGTCAAAGCTCACTAACACAGTATTAACTGCTGTTATTAGCCGTAATGGGCCCTTGTGTTAGTATAACGGCCGTTAGTGCTAATGATTTGCAAAAGACTTGCTCCCTGTAACAGCTCCGCTCCACTGAGCAGGGATTTAACCATTTCTTACTTAGGTCATACCTACGGGTGAGAGGGAGACGGAGTGGGGAGAAAGTGGGGAGAGAAAAGGGGGAAATAGAGGGGGGGGAAGAGGGGGGAGAAAGAACGGGGAGAGAGAAAGATGGGAGGGAGAGAGGGGTGGGACAGGGGAGAGAGGGGGAGGTTGAGAGAGCGGGGAGGAAAGAGCGGATTAGAGAGGGGCAGAGGGGGAGAGGCGGAAGGGGGTGAGAGGGAGAGGAGGGGGTGAAAGAGGGGAAGAGGGGGAGAGAGGTGGGAGCAGGGAGAGAGGGGAGAAAGAGGGGTGGAAAGAGAGGGGGTGGAGGAGAGAGGGGGGATGGAGGAGAGAGAGGAGAGGAGCACGGGTGGGAGGGGGAGGGGGATGAGGGAGAGAGAAGGGGAGGAAGGAGAGAGGGGGAGAAAAGGAAGATGAGTGGGGGAGAGAGGGGGCTAGGGGGACAACAGGGAGAAAGGGGAGAATAGGGGGACTGCAGGGGATAGGGGGAGTTAGAGAGGGGGGATAGAGGGATAGAGAGGGGGAAGATGGGGGAGAGAGTGAGCTCTTGAAACAACACATGGGAGACACCTGTGCTCAAAAAGGAGCCAACCGAGATGGTTTAATGTATTTACCATTTTATTTTAATTTAAAAAATCTATATAACTATACAAAAGTGTCTATTATTTATGAAATAAGAAAAAAGGGGGCAAGCACTGCAGTGCTTGCCACCTTTTTTCTTACTTTCTCTGCCTACTGTGGGAGCGATGCATGCCTTTTGAAACGGGTGTCATCAAGGTCTTACATAGTTACATAGTCTGTTTGCCTTCTATCAAGATCAGTGCGTACAATCAGTGAGTACAATCCTGCTCTTAAGCAGATATGCTTTTAAGTAGAAATGTTTAAAGTAGATATGAAGTTTAAAAAGGAAGTTCAAAAAGAAGTGGAAAAGTGGACAACATCTACTGCTTCTGATTCCTGCATTTAATCTACGTTGGAAAGGAGGATATCATCCATCCCAGACTGCATATCTCAACACTTAACTATTGCTGTGATGCCGCCTTTACTTTTTATATTTGCTGTAACCTCACTTATTTTCAAATTATGCACTTCCTTCCACCAGTCTCCTTATGTCTCTAACTCTATTCATATATCTCCATCTCTCCTTTCTTCCCCACTTCTCAGTTCACATGAACTCCTTTCTTACCTGCGCCCTCTGACACCACACAGCTATATCCCCTGCACTAAAAAACACCCCTACAAATCATCCTCACACATTCTCTTTCTTTCCATGCTTCTCCTCCTTGCTTCTGGGGATATTTCTCCCAATCCCGGTCCCTGCTTTATTCCTACATGTTCTCGTCCTCGCCTCCCACATGCAACTTCTACTCCTTCTTGTGTTAACCCCTCCAACCTCATACCCATCCCCCTGCCACCCTCCCTCCTCTCTCCCTTTCTCCTGTGCCCTTTGGAATGCTCGCTCCCTTTCTAACAAGTGCCTCTCTGTGCATGACTTCTTTCTCTCTCACTCCCTGCTTCTCTTTGCTATAACTGAAACCTGGCTCACTCAGTCTGACTCTGCTCTGGAAGCTGCCCTCTCCTACGGTGGCCTTTCCTTCTCCCACACTCCGCGCCCTGATGGCAGGGGTGGAGGCGTGGGGCTCCTGCTCTCCTCTCTCTGCCGTTACCGAACCCTTCCTATTCCCCCATCTCTTGCTTTTCCCTCCTTTGAGGTTCACACTGTCCAGTTCTTCTCTCCTCTCCCTGTCCATGTGGCGGTCATCTATCGCCCACCTACCTCTACTCATCCCCCTTCTGCCTTTCTCTCTCACTTTGAATCCTGGCTCTCTTTCTTTCTCTCCTCAGACTCCCCTGTTCTTCTCCTTGGGGACATCAATTGCCACATTGATGACCCCTCTCTCCCTTGGGCTTCCCGCTTTCTTTCTCTAACCTCTTCTTTTGGCCTTCAACAGTGGACTGCAGCCAGCACCCACAAGGATGGCCACTACTTAGACCTGGTTTTCACTAAAAAACTTCTCTCTCTCTGATTTCTCCATTTCCCCTTTTCCTCTCTCTGACCATCACCTCATCTCATTCTCTCTATCTCGCTTCTCAACTTCTCCACCTCCATCTACCCCCCGGTTCTGCTGAAACCTGCGCTCTATTCACTTACCTGACTTTAAGTCCACTTTACACTCCTCCCTCTCCTCTCTCAGCTCTGCTACAGACTCTGACAACCTGGTCAGGAGCTACAACTCTGCTTTGTCCTCCACTCTTGATCTAAATGCCCCACTTTCTCTCTGCCGCACTCGCCCTTCTAACCCTAGACCCTGGCTAAATTCCCACACGCGCATGCTGCGTTCCTCCTCTCGTTCCTCTGAATGCCTCTGGAGGAAATCTCATACTCTCGCAGACTTCCTTCACTACAAATTTATGCTATCCTGTTTCAACTCTGCCCTCTCGCAAGCTAAACATGCCTACTTTTCTTCACTAATCAACATGCACAAGTCTAACCCACGCCGACTGTTCTCTGTCTTTGATACTCTACTCAAACCACCCTCAGCTGCCTCTCCTTCCTCCATCTCCGCTCAGGACTTTGCTGACTATTTTAAGGAAAAGGTGGAATCCATACGTCAGAACATCCCCTCCGTCTCTTCCTCCCATCCTACACCTCTTCCTAAGTCTCCTCCTGCCTTCCTTGACTCTTTTTCCACGGTCTCAGAGGAGGATGTGTCGCTGTTGATCGCCTCTTCTCCCTCTACCACTTGCCCTCTTGAACCCATTCCCTCTCATCTCTTAAAACCTCTTGCTCCTACTATAATCCATACGCTCACACACATTTTTAACTCCTCCCTCTGCTCGGGAACCTTTCCATCCTCCTTCAAACATGCAACAGTCATACCATTACTCAAAAATAGCAAGCTTGACCCTACCTGTCTTTCTAACTATAGACCTGTCTCCCTCCCGCCTTTTGCCTCTAAACTCCTTGAACGTCTTGTATTCTCACGCTTGCTCCATTTTCTCAACACCTATTCTCTCCTAGACCCTCTACAATCTGGTTTCCGCACTGCTCACTCCACAGAAACAGCCCTCACTAAAATAACTGACGACCTCCATGCTGCCAAAGACAGAGGTCATTACACTCTGCTCATATTACTCGACCTCTCTGCAGCATTTGACACCGTGGACCACCCTCTTCTCCTTCACATTCTCCATACTCTTGGTATTCGGAACAAAGCTCTATCCTGGATCTCATCCTACCTCTCCCATCGTACTTTCAGTGTCTCTTCTGCTAACACCTCCTCCTCCTCTATTGATCTCTCTGTGGGGGTACCCCAGGCCTCTGTCCTGGGACCTCTTCTCTTTTCTCTGTACACACTCTCTCTAGGTGACCTAATAAAATCTTTTGGGTTTAATTATCACCTCTATGCTGACGACACACAAATATACTTTTCAACACTCAACCTTACACCTGCTGTTCAAACCAAAGTTTCCGAATGTCTCTCTGCTATATCATCCTGGATGGCCCTCTGCCGCCTTGAACTCAACATGGCTAAAACAGAGCTCCTCATACTTCCTCCCAAACCTGGCCCTACTACCTCCTTCCACATTACTGTTGGAACTACGATCATTCACCCAGTAGCCCAAGCACGCTGCCTAGGGGTCACACTCGACTCCTCTCTCACATTCGCCCCTCACATTCAAAACATTTCTAAAACCTGTCACTTTTTCCTCCGCAATATAACAAAGATACGCCCTTTCCTCTGTTGCTCGACTGCTAAAACCCTGACTCAGGCCCTCATTCTCTCCCGTCTTGATTACTGTAACCTCCTGCTGTCCAGCCTTCCTGCCTCTCACCTGTCTCCCCTACAATCTATCCTAAACGCTGCTGCCAGAGTCACGCTACTCTTTCCTAGATCTGTCTCAGCATCTCCCCTCATGAAATCCCTCTCCTTGCTTCCGATCAAATCCCGCATCTCACACTCCATTCTTCTCCTCACTTTTAAAGCTTTACACTCTTCTGCCCCTCCTTACATCTTAGCCCTAATTTCTCGTTATGCACCATCCAGACTCTTGCGTTCTTCTCAAGGATGTCTTCTTTCTACCCCCTTTGTATCTAAAGCCCTCTCCCGCCTTAAACCTTTTTCACTGACTGCCCCACACCTCTGGAATGCCCTTCCCCTCAGTACCCGACTAGCACCCTCTCTATCCACCTTTAAGACCCAACTTAAGACACACTTGCTTAAAGTAGCATATGAATAGCACTGTGGATATTCTGAACACATGATACATAAAGCTTGGCCCCCTGCAGACGCACTTACCAGAACTCCCTCCTACTGTCTCTGTACGTTCTCCCTACCTACCAATTAGACTGTAAGCTCCTCGGGGCAGGGACTCCTCTTCCTTAATGTTACCTTTATGTCTACAGCACTTATTCCCATGATCTTTTATTTATATTATCTGTTATTTATTTGATTACCATTTGTATTACTACTGTGAAGCGCTATGTAAATTAATGGCGCTATATAAATAAAGACATACAATACAATACAATTATTGCTGGAACGTGGTTAGTGTGTCCCAGGACATTGTGCAGTTAGAGGATTCAATAGGAGAAGGGTAAGGGATTGTGATGTGCTAGGGGAGTGCTTCATACCAGCATTGTTTCTGTCTCCCCTATTGTTCCCCCCTCCTCCATCCCCTATTGATACTGCCACCTGATTGGAATAGCATCATTCTAGTGCCACTACACAGCGATTTATGGATTATTATTCATCCGTTCCATTTTGTTTGAATTATTTATGACACCCACGCTGACTACATCATACGGAGGAGTTTTGGTAGCACCCCGGGGGATTCATCCCCATTTGCTTTCTATTTATGAAATAAGCCTACATTTAGCCTATAATAGTAATAATCCCCTCAGAAAAGGTCATTACTGGCCAATAATGCCCTGGCTGGGTTAAAGTATTGAACTCTTCCAGCCAGGGCATTATTGGCCAGTAATGCCCTGTTCTGAGGGGATTATTACTTAATTAGATAACACTGTCTACATTTTTTATACCTCCTAATACCATTTAGCAACCATTTAGAAGTCATATTCACTTCTTCTTTTGAAACAGGCCCTGACACACACATTTTGAATTCTGCAATTGGGCAACAAAGTATCACAAACAGATCTGTTGCGGTGTTCCAAACAGCAGACTGTATATTGCTCTGAAAGCTGTAACAATAATATGTTACACTTAGTAATATAATGTCACATATCAGTTCCAGCATTTCACAGACTGCAGCACAGTTAGGCAGGGGCCATGATACCGCAGACCGTGCGGAGGTGTCCACACGCTGAGCGAACAAGACTGCCTTAAGGCAGTGTTCGCGTCCATGAGGAGTGCGGGCGCGTCCTCGCGGAAGCAGGAGGAAGCGTGAGAAATCAGTGAGTGGTTCGCCCAATGAGGGCGAACCAGCTCTGTGACGTCACTGGCATGCCCCTAGACACGCCCACGAACGGGGCGTGTACCATGGCCAAAGAACGCACCCACTTCATGCGGATGACGTCACGGCCCCGCACGCCTGACCTTAGAAGGCAACCACTTCGTTAGGATTTTAACAGATTTATAACAGGAGCACCAAACGATTGCCAGCTTAGGTAAGGATGTAGACTTAGCCATTTGCACACGCTTTGCATATACAAATAAGAAAAAAAAAAGGGGAATGTAGATGTAGCCAGGTATCCCCTCCAGTCCCCCTCTGGTTCCCCGATCACCCGGTTTCACCCCCTTACCTCCGCTGCTGTAGGGGTTATTGCAGGGATGGCGACGGGTTCGCCGGCGGCTCCCTTCGCAGGCCGCCGCCATTGCTGGTTGCGCGCGCACTCCAGGAAGTTTGCGCATGCGCAGAGGACATGATGGCGGCCATTAAGAGTTGAGCATGCGCAGGACACTATGCGCATGCGGCTGCAATAGAAAACGACTCTGTACAGAACTACAACTTAGAAATAGATTTTGTCAGAGCAAAGCTCAAAGATCTGGTGCTCAAAAGTTCCTCACTGGTATGTCTAAGCAGGGGATAGGGGTTTGCTGTGTAACACAAGCAGTTACTTTCCACGAGAGTCTATACTCACGGCTTCTTTGCAGGCTGAAGATGAAGAGAGTCTTGTGATGTAAACCTTGTAAGGTAAGTAGTGCTCCGCTCTGTACCTCCTATCCGGTCACGAATCCCGACTGGCCCGTCACATCAGGCACCGATGATGTCGAGTAGGAGGATGTCTGCGTCCCCCTCAACTGTGAATCTGTTCGGCGGCGGTCATTCAGCACACTACGCTTCTGGAACCACACGGAACCTCCAGCCTCTCTCTCACATCAGACTGACGTCATTCCTTTGCTGAATCAAGCACTGTTGTGCTATGGTAGCCTGCTGTTAGGAATTCCAATCCCACACGAGTCCCCTGCTCTGCGTGCTCCCTGCTAAACACCAACCAGTATGTAGAACACCCCAATGAGGGGAAAAAAACCGGTGCACAGCTTCAGTCTTGGGTTGAGATAATCAAGGATTTATTAAGTTAAAAACATGGACAAAAAAAATACTGATATTGCCACTCTAACGTGTTTCACACGCAGGGTGCTTTATCAAAGAGTAACAAGTGATCACTGACTGACATTCTTATAGTATATCTATAACACCCACTTCCAAAATGTAACCAATCGTAGAGATAATTCTAATCACTAACAGATGTTAATATGCAAAATAGAGGGAGTAGGTCACAAGAAGCAATCAGTGAATTCTGAACATTAAACCAAACAAAGAGACAATTACATCTCTATAAACATATATAGACATTCACAAATATATAAAAACAAATAACAAATCTCAGTCTATTGTAATAAACTGCCATGTACATGTATGTAATATTATAACATGTGAGGTAATACGTATGTTCAGACCAGAAATCCTGGAAACTTGATCAGTAATAATCATAACTATATAACCCCATATCATTGTATCTGAATTGTAAATTGTAAACAGTGTATCTAATCTAATAACAATAAGAATAATGTATTAATATGAATGAAATTCACTGATTGCTTCTTGTGACCTACTCCCTCTATTTTGCATATTAACATCTGTTAGTGATCTTAGCCAAAAGGCCGAGAAGCCACAGACAGCTGTTTCAGCCTTAATGGGTCTCATCAGTGTGGGGTTGGTGAACTGGGTATGCAAATAAGCTAAAGGATGGGGTTTACCATACTGAGTTAAGTTATGGTGAGTAAAAAAAGTGACAAAAACCCTCCACAGCATATATATATATCTATATATATATATAGTGCAGAATAAATGATTGCAGGTAGATATATATATGTGTGTATGTATATTATATATATAGAGATAAAGATATTGCACTTTACTATTAACAAAAATGAGTCTGAGTCATAATCAATTTAGGGAAAGTTTGATCCTTGTCTCTAAATGATGCGCTTTAAGAATAGTGTGTGTGTGTGTGTGTGTGTGTGTGTGTGTGTGTGTGTGTGTGTGTGTGTGTGTGTGTGTGTGTGTGTGTGTGTGTGTATATATGTATATATATACGTGTGTGTGTGTGTATTATATATATGTGTATATATATATATATATATATATATGTAGCCCTCTTTCCCCCCCCCTAATTGAGATTGGGGTGGGTAGGTGTATCTGACTACTTATCAGTGTGGTGTGGTACCTGTTTGGCAACCAGAAGAGCTGAGCTTCCGCCACGGGGAACCTGGGGTATGTACTTACACTCGGTGCAGCACCTCCACTGATGAGGGATCCCAACGGGGTGGGAGTGTGCCCTCACCAGAACCCACATACACTAAATACACACCGTGTGAATAAATAGTATTTACTGAGCATGAACTGTAACTCCAATAACACCTCTTTGCATAACATCAAAACAATATATCAATAACAGTGCATCACTCTGAATGCATACCATCCCCTCACCCACATGTCCATCATCATATTCCCCTCAGTCTCTTGAGTGTCCACAACAATAAAGACCAGTGTGAGTGTGAGGGATAGCGCTTCCCTGTGTTGGGGCCCGGTGGTGCACTTAATGTATACTACCTCCCTGACCAGTCCTGGTCAGGAAAATCCTTGGAACTCTACAACACCGCACAGTGATCCCACGGCGTGCTGCGCTGCTCTCTGCAGGAATGGATGCACACGCTGACTCCACAGGGAAAGGAATCTCCAGCCGGAATGATCCTTGAACACAGTCTCTGATACACGCTGTACTGACAGTCAGATGCTGTCAAACAGAAATCCTCTTGCTCTCTAAATATGGTGAAGGAGTCCCTGTCCTAAGGCCGACCCTATACCATACAGCTTCCTCTGGTGTCATAGGGAACTAACTGGGCCCTGGGGTATACCTCTACCCTAGTCCCTGTACGCAGAAGAACTCTCCCTGTAGCTTCTGTCTGATCCCAGACTCTGGCAGCTCACCACGTGCAACTGGCACTGGTGATATAACACACACTGAACAAGTAGAAAGCAGCCCCCCTTCTTCCTATGAGGGGCCTCTCACTGACACAGCCAAATAACTGCTGTGGCTGCACTACAAAGCCACTCTGACATATTCTAATCAGAGCACACAGCACGACAGCTATGTCATTGACAAGATTACACACACCTAAGAGCAGGGTCCCTATCTAAGGGGCCTTCCCTAAGAACTTACCCACTAACCTAGTGGGGAGTGGGACCTACCTGGGACCTGGGGATAACCTGGCCTAGTGTAAGAGCCTTGCTCCTTACACACCTCCTCCCCCTTCCTGCTCCCAGCTCCAACTGCCAAACGTGGTCCCTGCAACATTGTAGCCTTACTCCACAGGAGAAGCTACAAAACCTATTTGCTGGCTGGCTGCACGTGATGTGAGTGAAAGGGCAATCCCCAGAGGCTGCTGAGAATTGTAGTCCACTCAGGACCTCTTTAGCATTGGGACCGCGTGCGCTATCCTTTCTGCGCCTGTGCAAAGCTGTAATGGTCGCCGCTATGCTTAACTGCCCTGCGCGACCTCTAGAGAGCCTTCCTGCCTCTCTGCCTTATCAATGGTGAACCGGGGAGCCAAAGGGGACCTGGCTAGTCTCCCCCTGGTGGAAATACCAACGACCCCGCTTGGAGGACAACATCACACAGCACAGAGTTATATAATAAAAATGCAGGGCATAGTATATACAACTTATCCCAGGTGCTTCACCATCAACAGTGCATAACTTAATCATAACCGTTATACCCGAGGCCAGCTGAGTGATTGCTGTTTGCTGAGACCAATTGTGGGGTGCCCCTAACTGATAATGTGGGGGTACCTCACTTTGACTTTCGTGAGCCTCCGCAAACTCATGGTCAGGTGCAACAGTCACTGTTCCATACTGCTTCCTCCCCCTGGTGGAAGGAATAGCAGTGCCTCTTGGCCAGACCTTTACCCGGCCATCTGCGGCATGGAGGCAGTAGGCCAGGAGGTCTTGACCTTTTCCACGGTCTACCACATGGTGAATGGAACGCTCCTTTTTGGGCTTAAAGGAGGCAATTTTTACTAAATCCCTCGCCACACAGTCCTTGTCCCTACTTACTTGCGAGGCTTCCACTGGGAAGCGAGCAATTGACAATGTCTCTTTACTCAAAGTCTCTATACTCAGGGTCCCGGTTACATCCTGCAGGGGGTAAAGGGTTGATACCTTACCACTGCATCGATGCACGGTGGCCAACCGGTCCTTGAGGACGCTGTCAGTTCCCACCTCGGCTGTCTTGGGACCTGCCCCCGGCCCTTCTGGGGCAGTCCACTCACTGTCTCGAAACTCGGGAGCGTTGGATCCCAGTCCTGGGACCATTTGGGTTGGAGCGCACAGGCTCACTCTCAGGTCATGAGCCTTAGTTCGGGCCTTTTCCATGGCCGCCCCCATCGGAGCCTGTGGGGAGTAAGGAGGTTCCTCACCACTCCGCTGGCTTGCGATGGGTTCCTCTTCCTCCGGTCCCTCCGACACACTGGGAGTCGCCACGGCCGTGGGACTCTTCCGCGGCTCCGGCCGCACCAGTGCTTGCTCTGGTGCCACTAGCGGAAGTGTACCTAACTTTTCCTGGGCATTCACCTTACCCTTGGCGTGGTTAGCAGGTACTGATCCCAAGCCTGGGACCGATGGTACCACTGTGGTAGGCCGGACTGGCCGTTGTAGGGCACACGGGCCCATATCAGGATCCGTAGCAGATGGGATAATTGTCTCTTTATCTCCAGCTTCACTTGTGTGGTCCGCCGGCGGGCGCATCACCACAGCTGGTTGTTGGTTGCTGGAATCACTAAGAGAGGTTGGGGGTAGAGACACCTTACCCTGTGATTCCGGAATCTGCGGTTCAGACAGGTAGCTCTCTCCACTAAGTAACCTCTCCATCTTTTTCCCTTCTTGTTCTTTCTTTATCAGGTCCTGTGCAGCACTTCTTCTGCGAGTCTTCCACCGCTCTAGGTCATCCTGCCACGTGTCATCTTCTTCATAAATCATGTCACACCTTAGCACAAATGTATCTATTCCGTTACAGTGTAACCTCTCGCAGTCTATTTCATTCCCAGGGGGAAAATACTCTGCCTCTGCAACAGTGTCTGGAACATCACTTTGGACACACAGGCCCCCTGAAACCTCTGGGATTAAGACAGACTGATTAGCAGTGTAACTCACTTCAGCAGCTAGGTCAGGCTCCTCCTCTGGCAGTTCTGTAGGCTGCAGCAGCCCGGGTTTCAGGAACTGCATCTCGCAGTCTGTACACTTGGGCCCTCGGGTCAATTCACCGACGGAGCAATCACAACCGCTCAGGCGGCAGTGCAGGCATCCTTCCCCATCTACCACTGTTGTTGTGAGCACTAATGGTAACGTAGATAACTCGTCAGTCCAGCCACCAGTCACATTCCAGTCTTCTATTACATATGGGCACACTACCAGGGGCGAGCCTAACGTTGGGGCCCGTATGACTCTATACAGCCGAGGGTGTATGTCTATGCATCCGTTAACTCTCTTATGGTGAACAGAAGTGGCTGATTGCTTCTCAAGGTGCTCTCTCCCCCTGGGTGGACTCTAGAAGAGGGGCACTTTCTATCAAGGGATAGTTCTGGCTCGGTGCTAAGCCACTCGTGTTGCAGGGACGGGGCTTAGGGTTTCCCGCCAATCCCGGACAACTTTCTGCAAGGTAATTCTCCTCCTCGAGCGCAGCAGCACGGGCACGCTGCCAACTTGGGGAAAGTTGCCATGGCGCTGGGTCGGAGTAGACTAAAGGGTAACCCTCAGGGGGACACCCTGGCATAAACAACGCGGACGGTGCATCTGACAGGCATATATCCCACGTGTTTGTCACCACAAAAAGCATTGAGCTCCACGTAGACGTGGGGTCATCATCTACATCTATAATAAAGGCATTCTGCCACCTGGGGATTTTATGCAAATGATCATGGACCTCCTCATCTGATATATTGGCAGGAAGGCCTTCTACGGCCACCACACGGCGGGGGCTAACATCTATCCTCAAGGCCCAGGCGAGGACCTCGTGTCCGGACTTTACAAACATGGTGGACAATTTGACAAAAAAAATGGAACAGGGCACCCCAGGTCTGATCTCAGCAGCACCTCCAAATGTAGCCCTCTTTCCCCCCCCCCTAAGTGAGATTGGGGTGGGTAGGTGTATCTGACTACTTCTCAGTGTGGTGCGGTACCTGTTTGGCAACCAGGAGAGCTGAGCTTCCGCCACAGGGAACCTGGGGTATGTACTTACACTCGGGCAGCGCCTCCACTGATGAGGGATCCCAACGGGGTGGGAGTGTGCATACCATCCCCTCACCCACATGTCCATCATCATATTCCCCTCAATCGCTTGAGTGTCCACAACAATAAAGACCAGTGTGAGTGTGAGGGATAGCGCTTCCCTGTGTTGGGGCCCGGTGGTGCACTTAATGTATACTACCTCCCTGACCAGTCCTGGTCAGGAAAATCCTTGGGACTCTGCAACACCGCAAAGTGATCCCACGGCGTTCTGCGCTGCTCTCTGCAGGAATGGATGCACACGCTGACTCCACAGGGAAAGGAATCTCCAACCGGAATGATCCTTGAACACAGTCTCTGATACACGCTGTACTGACAGTCAGATGCTGTCAAACAGAAATCCTCTTGCTCTCTAAATATGGTGAAGGAGTCCCTGTCCTAAGGCCAAAAATAGAAAGTTGCAAGGCGGTCACTGCTGCCGCCGGGGTATGAATGAAGACACGCAATAAAAATAAAGGGTTATTTATTGGTGCATATTACACAAAAAATCTGCTACAGAGCAAACTCTGACGCGTTTCGTTCCTAGCAGGAACTTTGTCAAAGAGTTGTCTTCATTCATACCCCGGCGGCAGCAGTGACCGCCTTGCAACTTTCTATTTTTGTCCTACATACCCTTGGGCTGGAGCACGCTGACATCCTCTTCCGGTTCACAGTTCAGTGACGTCATCGCAGACCGGAGCCCGGCGAGTCAAGACTGTGAGTTTATCTCCCTTCCCCTGCCTCCGTGAGAGGATTTCTGGGTCCGTGGTAGACACCGGGTGTAGGAGGGCAGTGGCGGAGGGTAGCGGTGTACTTCGCCTGTGGTTCCTATTGGAGACACGGCGGTATCACTGCTATTCATTCCTCCCTACCACATCTAGCCCCTACCCGTGGTAGTCATAAGCCATGCACTTTCTAACAGGGGTGTTATTACTGTGTTCATTTTACTAGAGGAACAGTGAACGGAAGAGATTATTATGGACATTTGTTTGTGATTTATGGATCTGGTTCTCTTGTAGGTCTTGCCAGTTTTCATTTAGTAGCACCAGTTTTTCTAAGGAGCGATTCTAGGAATTTCCTGTCCTAAGGCCGACCCTATAGCATACAGCTTCCTCTGGTGTCATAGGGAACTAACTGGGCCCTGGGGTATACCTCTACCCTAGTCCCTGTACGCAGAAGAACTCTCCCTGTAGCTTCTGTCTGATCCCAGACTCTGGCAGGTCACCACGTGCAACTGGCACTGGTGATATAACACACACTGAACAAGTAGAAAGCAACCCCCCTTCTTCCTATGAGGGGCCTCTTACTGACACAGCCAAATAACTGCTGTGGCTGCACTACAAAGCCACTCTGACATATTGTAATCAGAGCACACAGCACGACAGCTATGTCACTGACAAGATTACACACACCTAAGGGCAGGGTCCCTATCTAAGGGGCCTTCCCTAAGAACTTACCCACTAACCTAGTGGGGAGTGGGACCTACCTGGGACCTGGGGGTAACCTGGCCTAGTGTAAGAGCCTTGCTCCTTACACACCTCCTCCCCCTTCCTGCTCCCAGCTCCAACTGCCAAACGTGGTCCCTGCAACATTGTAGCCTTACTCCACAGGAGAAGCTACAAAACCTATTTGCTGGCTGGCTGCACGTGATGTGAGTGAAAGGGCAATCCCCAGAGGCTGCTGAGAATTGTAGTCCACTCAGGACCTCTTTAGCATTGGGACCGCGTGCGCTATCCTTTCTGCGCCTGTGCAAAGCTGTAATGGTCGCCGCTATGCTTAACTGCGCCTGCGCGACCTCTAGAGAGCCTTCCTGCCTCTCTGCCTTATCAATGGTGAACCGGGGAGCCAAAGGGGACCTGGCTAGTCTCCCCCTGGTGGAAATACCAACGACCCCGCTTGGAGGACAACATCACACAGCACAGAGTTATATAATAAAAATGCAGGGCATAGTATATACAACTTATCCCAGGTGCTTCACCATCAACAGTGCATAACTTAATCATAACCGTTATACCCGAGGCCAGCTGAGTGATTGCTGTTTGCTGAGACCAATTGTGGGGTGCCCCTAACTGATAATGTGGGGGTACCTCACTTTGACTTTCGTGAGCCTCCGCAAACTCATGGTCAGGTGCAACAGTCACTGGTTCCATACTGCTTCCTCCCCCTGGTGGAAGGAATAGCAGTGCCTCTTGGCCAGACCTTTACCCGGCCATCTGCGGCATGGAGGCAGTAGGCCAGGAGGTCTTGACCTTTTCCACGGTCTACCACATGGTGAATGGAACGCTCCTTTTTGGGCTTAAAGGAGGCAATTTTTACTAAATCCCTCGCCACACAGTCCTTGTCCCTACTTACTTGCGAGGCTTCCACTGGGAAGCGAGCAATTGACAATGTCTCTTTACTCAAAGTCTCTATACTCAGGGTCCCGGTTACATCCTGCAGGGGGTAAAGGGTTGATACCTTACCACTGCATCGATGCACGGTGGCCAACCGGTCCTTGAGGACGCTGTCAGTTCCCACCTCGGCTGTCTTGGGACCTGCCCCCGGCCCTTCTGGGGCAGTCCACTCACTGTCTCGAAACTCGGGAGCGTTGGATCCCAGTCCTGGGACCATTTGGGTTGGAGCGCACAGGCTCACTCTCAGGTCATGAGCCTTAGTTCGGGCCTTTTCCATGGCCGCCCCCATCGGAGCCTGTGGGGAGTAAGGAGGTTCCTCACCACTCCGCTGGCTTGCGATGGGTTCCTCTTCCTCCGGTCCCTCCGACACACTGGGAGTCGCCACGGCCGTGGGACTCTTCCGCGGCTCCGGCCGCACCAGTGCTTGCTCTGGTGCCACTAGCGGAAGTGCACCTAACTTTTCCTGGGCATTCACCTTACCCTTGGCGTGGTTAGCAGGTACTGATCCCAAGCCTGGGACCGATGGTACCACTGTGGTAGGCCGGACTGGCCGTTGTAGGGCACACGGGCCCATATCAGGATCCGTAGCAGATGGGATAATTGTCTCTTTATCTCCAGCTTCACTTGTGTGGTCCGCCGGCGGGCGCATCACCACAGCTGGTTGTTGGTTGCTGGAATCACTAAGAGAGGTTGGGGGTAGAGACACCTTACCCTGTGATTCCGGAATCTGCGGTTCAGACAGGTAGCTCTCTCCACTAAGTAACCTCTCCATCTTTTTCCCTTCTTGTTCTTTCTTTATCAGGTCCTGTGCAGCACTTCTTCTGCGAGTCTTCCACCGCTCTAGGTCATCCTGCCACGTGTCATCTTCTTCATAAATCATGTCACACCTTAGCACAAATGTATCTATTCCGTTACAGTGTAACCTCTCGCAGTCTATTTCATTCCCAGGGGGAAAATACTCTGCCTCTGCAACAGTGTCTGGAACATCACTTTGGACACACAGGCCCCCTGAAACCTCTGGGATTAAGACAGACTGATTAGCAGTGTAACTCACTTCAGCAGCTAGGTCAGGCTCCTCCTCTGGCAGTTCTGTAGGCTGCAGCAGCCCGGGTTTCAGGAACTGCATCTCGCAGTCTGTACACTTGGGCCCTCGGGTCAATTCACCGACGGAGCAATCACAACCGCTCAGGCGGCAGTGCAGGCATCCTTCCCCATCTACCACTGTTGTTGTGAGCACTAATGGTAACGTAGATAACTCGTCAGTCCAGCCACCAGTCACATTCCAGTCTTCTATTACATATGGGCACACTACCAGGGGCGAGCCTAACGTTGGGGCCCGTATGACTCTATACAGCCGAGGGTGTATGTCGCTGCATCCGTTAACTCTCTTATGGTGAACAGAAGTGGCTGATTGCTTCTCAAGGTGCTCTCTCCCCCTGGGTGGACTCTAGAAGAGGGGCACTTTCTATCAAGGGATAGTTCTGGCTCGGTGCTAAGCCACTCGTGTTGCAGGGACGGGGCTTAGGGTTTCCCGCCAATCCCGGACAACTTTCTGCAAGGTAATTCTCCTCCTCGAGCGCAGCAGCACGGGCACGCTGCCAACTTGGGGAAAGTTGCCATGGCGCTGGGTCGGAGTAGACTAAAGGGTAACCCTCAGGGGGACACCCTGGCATAAACAACGCGGACGGTGCATCTGACAGGCATATATCCCACGTGTTTGTCACCACAAAAAGCATTGAGCTCCACGTAGACGTGGGGTCATCATCTACATCTATAATAAAGGCATTCTGCCACCTGGGGATTTTATGCAAATGATCATGGACCTCCTCATCTGATATATTGGCAGGAAGGCCTTCTACGGCCACCACACGGCGGGGGCTAACATCTATCCTCAAGGCCCAGGCGAGGACCTCGTGTCCGGACTTTACAAACATGGTAGACAATTTGACAAAAAAAATGGAACAGGGCACCCCAGGTCTGATCTCAGCAGCACCTCCAAATGTAGCCCTCTTTCCCCCCCCCCTAAGTGAGATTGAGGTGGGTAGGTGTATCTGACTACTTCTCAGTGTGGTGCGGTACCTGTTTGGCAACCAGGAGAGCTGAGCTTCCGCCACAGGGAACCTGGGGTATGTACTTACACTCGGGCAGCGCCTCCACTGATGAGGGATCCCAACGGGGTGGGAGTGTGCATACCATCCCCTCACCCACATGTCCATCATCATATTCCCCTCAATCGCTTGAGTGTCCACAACAATAAAGACCAGTGTGAGTGTGAGGGATAGCGCTTCCCTGTGTTGGGGCCCGGTGGTGCACTTAATGTATACTACCTCCCTGACCAGTCCTGGTCAGGAAAATCCTTGGGACTCTGCAACACCGCAAAGTGATCCCACGGCGTTCTGCGCTGCTCTCTGCAGGAATGGATGCACACGCTGACTCCACAGGGAAAGGAATCTCCAACCGGAATGATCCTTGAACACAGTCTCTGATACACGCTGTACTGACAGTCAGATGCTGTCAAACAGAAATCCTCTTGCTCTCTAAATATGGTGAAGGAGTCCCTGTCCTAAGGCCAAAAATAGAAAGTTGCAAGGCGGTCATTGCTGCCGCCGGGGTATGAATGAAGACACGCAATAAAAATAAAGGGTTATTTATTGGTGCATATTACACAAAAAATCTGCTACAGAGCAAACTCTGACGCGTTTCGTTCCTAGCAGGAACTTTGTCAAAGAGTTGTCTTCATTCATACCCCGGCGGCAGCAGTGACCGCCTTGCAACTTTCTATTTTTGTCCTACATACCCTTGGGCTGGAGCACGCTGACATCCTCTTCCGGTTCACAGTTCAGTGACGTCATCGCAGACCGGAGCCCGGCGAGTCAAGACTGTGAGTTTATCTCCCTTCCCCTGCCTCCGTGAGAGGATTTCTGGGTCCGTGGTAGACACCGGGTGTAGGAGGGCAGTGGCGGAGGGTAGCGGTGTACTTCGCCTGTGGTTCCTATTGGAGACACGGCGGTATCACTGCTATTCATTCCTCCCTACCACATCTAGCCCCTACCCGTGGTAGTCATAAGCCATGCACTTTCTAACAGGGGTGTTATTACTGTGTTCATTTTACTAGAGGAACAGTGAACGGAAGAGATTATTATGGACATTTGTTTGTGATTTATGGATCTGGTTCTCTTGTAGGTCTTGCCAGTTTTCATTTAGTAGCACCAGTTTTTCTAAGGAGCGATTCTAGGAATTTCCTGTCCTAAGGCCGACCCTATAGCATACAGCTTCCTCTGGTGTCATAGGGAACTAACTGGGCCCTGGGGTATACCTCTACCCTAGTCCCTGTACGCAGAAGAACTCTCCCTGTAGCTTCTGTCTGATCCCAGACTCTGGCAGCTCACCACGTGCAACTGGCACTGGTGATATAACACACACTGAACAAGTAGAAAGCAACCCCCCTTCTTCCTATGAGGGGCCTCTTACTGACACAGCCAAATAACTGCTGTGGCTGCACTACAAAGCCACTCTGACATATTGTAATCAGAGCACACAGCACGACAGCTATGTCACTGACAAGATTACACACACCTAAGGGCAGGGTCCCTATCTAAGGGGCCTTCCCTAAGAACTTACCCACTAACCTAGTGGGGAGTGGGACCTACCTGGGACCTGGGGGTAACCTGGCCTAGTGTAAGAGCCTTGCTCCTTACACACCTCCTCCCCCTTCCTGCTCCCAGCTCCAACTGCCAAACGTGGTCCCTGCAACATTGTAGCCTTACTCCACAGGAGAAGCTACAAAACCTATTTGCTGGCTGGCTGCACGTGATGTGAGTGAAAGGGCAATCCCCAGAGGCTGCTGAGAATTGTAGTCCACTCAGGACCTCTTTAGCATTGGGACCGCGTGCGCTATCCTTTCTGCGCCTGTGCAAAGCTGTAATGGTCGCCGCTATGCTTAACTGCGCCTGCGCGACCTCTAGAGAGCCTTCCTGCCTCTCTGCCTTATCAATGGTGTACCGGGGAGCCAAAGGGGACCTGGCTAGTCTCCCCCTGGTGGAAATACCAACGACCCCGCTTGGAGGACAACATCACACAGCACAGAGTTATATAATAAAAATGCAGGGCATAGTATATACAACTTATCCCAGGTGCTTCACCATCAACAGTGCATAACTTAATCATAACCTTTATACCCGAGGCCAGCTGAGTGATTGCTGTTTGCTGAGACCAATTGTGGGGTGCCCCTAACTGATAATGTGGGGGTACCTCACTTTGACTTTCGTGAGCCTCCGCAAACTCATGGTCAGGTGCAACAGTCACTGGTTCCATACTGCTTCCTCCCCCTGGTGGAAGGAATAGCAGTGCCTCTTGGCCAGACCTTTACCCGGCCATCTGCGGCATGGAGGCAGTAGGCCAGGAGGTCTTGACCTTTTCCACGGTCTACCACATGGTGAATGGAACGCTCCTTTTTGGGCTTAAAGGAGGCAATTTTTACTAAATCCCTCGCCACACAGTCCTTGTCCCTACTTACTTGCGAGGCTTCCACTGGGAAGCGAGCAATTGACAATGTCTCTTTACTCAAAGTCTCTATACTCAGGGTCCCGGTTACATCCTGCAGGGGGTAAAGGGTTGATACCTTACCACTGCATCGATGCACGGTGGCCAACCGGTCCTTGAGGACGCTGTCAGTTCCCACCTCGGCTGTCTTGGGACCTGCCCCCGGCCCTTCTGGGGCAGTCCACTCACTGTCTCGAAACTCGGGAGCGTTGGATCCCAGTCCTGGGACCATTTGGGTTGGAGCGCACAGGCTCACTCTCAGGTCATGAGCCTTAGTTCGGGCCTTTTCCATGGCCGCCCCCATCGGAGCCTGTGGGGAGTAAGGAGGTTCCTCACCACTCCGCTGGCTTGCGATGGGTTCCTCTTCCTCCGGTCCCTCCGACACACTGGGAGTCGCCACGGCCGTGGGACTCTTCCGCGGCTCCGGCCGCACCAGTGCTTGCTCTGGTGCCACTAGCGGAAGTGCACCTAACTTTTCCTGGGCATTCACCTTACCCTTGGCGTGGTTAGCAGGTACTGATCCCAAGCCTGGGACCGATGGTACCACTGTGGTAGGCCGGACTGGCCGTTGTAGGGCACACGGGCCCATATCAGGATCCGTAGCAGATGGGATAATTGTCTCTTTATCTCCAGCTTCACTTGTGTGGTCCGCCGGCGGGCGCATCACCACAGCTGGTTGTTGGTTGCTGGAATCACTAAGAGAGGTTGGGGGTAGAGACACCTTACCCTGTGATTCCGGAATCTGCGGTTCAGACAGGTAGCTCTCTCCACTAAGTAACCTCTCCATCTTTTTCCCTTCTTGTTCTTTCTTTATCAGGTCCCGTGCAGCACTTCTTCTGCGAGTCTTCCACCGCTCTAGGTCATCCTGCCACGTGTCATCTTCTTCATAAATCATGTCACACCTTAGCACAAATGTATCTATTCCGTTACAGTGTAACCTCTCGCAGTCTATTTCATTCCCAGGGGGAAAATACTCTGCCTCTGCAACAGTGTCTGGAACATCACTTTGGACACACAGGCCCCCTGAAACCTCTGGGATTAAGACAGACTGATTAGCAGTGTAACTCACTTCAGCAGCTAGGTCAGGCTCCTCCTCCTCCTCTGGCAGTTCTGTAGGCTGCAGCAGCCCGGGTTTCAGGAACTGCATCTCGCAGTCTGTACACTTGGGCCCTCGGGTCAATTCACCGACGGAGCAATCACAACCGCTCAGGCGGCAGTGCAGGCATCCTTCCCCATCTACCACTGTTGTTGTGAGCACTAATGGTAACGTAGATAACTCGTCAGTCCAGCCACCAGTCACATTCCAGTCTTCTATTACATATGGGCACACTACCAGGGGCGAGCCTAACGTTGGGGCCCGTATGACTCTATACAGCCGAGGGTGTATGTCGCTGCATCCGTTAACTCTCTTATGGTGAACAGAAGTGGCTGATTGCTTCTCAAGGTGCTCTCTCCCCCTGGGTGGACTCTAGAAGAGGGGCACTTTCTATCAAGGGATAGTTCTGGCTCGGTGCTAAGCCACTCGTGTTGCAGGGACGGGGCTTAGGGTTTCCCGCCAATCCCGGACAACTTTCTGCAAGGTAATTCTCCTCCTCGAGCGCAGCAGCACGGGCACGCTGCCAACTTGGGGAAAGTTGCCATGGCGCTGGGTCGGAGTAGACTAAAGGGTAACCCTCAGGGGGACACCCTGGCATAAACAACGCGGACGGTGCATCTGACAGGCATATATCCCACGTGTTTGTCACCACAAAAAGCATTGAGCTCCACGTAGACGTGGGGTCATCATCTACATCTATAATAAAGGCATTCTGCCACCCGGGGATTTTATGCAAATGATCATGGACCTCCTCATCTGATATATTGGCAGGAAGGCCTTCTACGGCCACCACACGGCGGGGGCTAACATCTATCCTCAAGGCCCAGGCGAGGACCTCGTGTCCGGACTTTACAAACATGGTGGACAATTTGACAAAAAAAATGGAACAGGGCACCCCAGGTCTGATCTCAGCAGCACCTCCAAATGTAGCCCTCTTTCCCCCCCCCTAAGTGAGATTGGGGTGGGTAGGTGTATCTGACTACTTCTCAGTGTGGTGCGGTACCTGTTTGGCAACCAGGAGAGCTGAGCTTCCGCCACAGGGAACCTGGGGTATGTACTTACACTCGGGCAGCGCCTCCACTGATGAGGGATCCCAACGGGGTGGGAGTGTGCATACCATCCCCTCACCCACATGTCCATCATCATATTCCCCTCAATCGCTTGAGTGTCCACAACAATAAAGACCAGTGTGAGTGTGAGGGATAGCGCTTCCCTGTGTTGGGGCCCGGTGGTGCACTTAATGTATACTACCTCCCTGTCTCTGATACACGCTGTACTGACAGTCAGATGCTGTCAAACAGAAATCCTCTTGCTCTCTAAATATGGTGAAGGAGTCCCTGTCCTAAGGCCAAAAATAGAAAGTTGCAAGGCGGTCACTGCTGCCGCCGGGGTATGAATGAAGACACGCAATAAAAATAAAGGGTTATTTATTGGTGCATATTACACAAAAAATCTGCTACAGAGCAAACTCTGACGCGTTTCGTTCCTAGCAGGAACTTTGTCAAAGAGTTGTCTTCATTCATACCCCGGCGGCAGCAGTGACCGCCTTCCATTTTTCTATTTTTGTCCTACATACCCTTGGGCTGGAGCACGCTGACATCCTCTTCCGGTTCACAGTTCAGTGACGTCATCGCAGACCGGAGCCCGGCGAGTCAAGACTGTGAGTTTATCTCCCTTCCCCTGCCTCCGTGAGAGGATTTCTGGGTCCGTGGTAGACACCGGGTGTAGGAGGGCAGTGGCGGAGGGTAGCGGTGTACTTCGCCTGTGGTTCCTATTGGAGACACGGCGGTATCACTGCTATTCATTCCTCCCTACCACATCTAGCCCCTACCCGTGGTAGTCATAAGCCATGCACTTTCTAACAGGGATGTTATTACTGTGTTCATTTTACTAGAGGAAAAGTGAACGGAAGAGATTATTATGGACATTTGTTTGTGATTTATGGATCTGGTTCTCTTGTAGGTCTTGCCAGTTTTCATTTAGTAGCACCAGTTTTTCTAAGGAGCGATTCTAGGAATTTCCTGTCCTAAGGCCGACCCTATAGCATACAGCTTCCTCTGGTGTCATAGGGAACTAACTGGGCCCTGGGGTATACCTCTACCCTAGTCCCTGTACGCAGAAGAACTCTCCCTGTAGCTTCTGTCTGATCCCAGACTCTGGCAGCTCACCACGTGCAACTGGCACTGGTGATATAACACACACTGAACAAGTAGAAAGCAACCCCCCTTCTTCCTATGAGGGGCCTCTTACTGACACAGCCAAATAACTGCTGTGGCTGCACTACAAAGCCACTCTGACATATTGTAATCAGAGCACACAGCACGACAGCTATGTCACTGACAAGATTACACACACCTAAGGGCAGGGTCCCTATCTAAGGGGCCTTCCCTAAGAACTTACCCACTAACCTAGTGGGGAGTGGGACCTACCTGGGACCTGGGGGTAACCTGGCCTAGTGTAAGAGCCTTGCTCCTTACACACCTCCTCCCCCTTCCTGCTCCCAGCTCCAACTGCCAAACGTGGTCCCCGCAACATTGTAGCCTTCCTCCACAGGAGAAGCTGCAAAACCCTATTTGCTGGCTGGCTGCACATGATGTGAGTGAAAGGGCAATCCCCAGTGGCTGCTGGGAATTGTAGTCCACTCAGGACCTCTTTAGCATTGGGACCGCGTGCGCTATCCTTTCTGCGCCTGTGCAAAGCTGTAATGGTCACCGCTATGCTTAACTGCGCCTACGCGACCTCTAGAGAGCCTTCCTGCCTCTCTGCCTTATCAATGGTGAACCGGGGAGCCAAAGGGGACCTGGCTACATATATATATATATATATTCAGTTTGTATATAATTTCTTTTTGATTGGGCATGTTTTATTATACGAAAATATTTTATTGTCCAGCTTTTATTATTACATAAGCTTTTATTGTGCACATATTTCTTTTGTTTGCATAATATATGTAGGGTTAAATAAAATATTGCACAATACATGCACTGTGAAACTGGAACACTGTGTTTAATAAGATATAAGTCGTTTATATGATATAATACTATTTTGTTACTTCCCTGTTGTCGCTGTGTATATTTTTACATGTGAGTTCAGTATTAGTCGATCCTTGTGAATATTCATGAGCGATGATATCACTATCAGTAATGGTGCGAAAGAGAGGGCAAGGCAATTCCTTGTTACTCATCTGTGGTATTTATACTTGAATATTTGTACATTCACAAATTACACCTCACGAAGGGGCCTTTTTGCCCCGAAACACTATGCATTTCTGCAATCAATTTTTTTTTATAATGTCAGTTTGACTGAAAAATTATTGTTCCTGAGTGCAACAAAGATGCTATTGCTTTCTTCCATACATTATTAACTATTGAACAGATTTATATGAATTATATATTAGCAAGCAATTTTGTGGGTTGTGGAGCACGACCAAAGTATCCTTACTCCAAGCCCTCAATTAACAAGAACCACTTCTGGGTAAATGTTTGCAAAGCTGATTTTTTTCCCTTTTGTTCTTGCAGAGCAAGCATCAGAATGAAAACAGCTCAACCAAAGAAGACTTACAGCCACTTGTATGCATCATACTACCCACAACAGCCCTGCTCCTGATAGGCTTCTTCCTGCTGTTCCTTTATCGGAGGTGTAGACGCAAGAATCCACAGGGGCAAATCTTTGCCGCAGGCCTCCAGGAGAACCTGCCAGACAGAGAAATGGATTTCTTCTCCACATTGCCCTGGAGCACTGAGCCTTTCCAATACTGCACACTGCTACCCGATGCCTCTTTTTTTACCATATGCTTGCCTCCTCCTTACGAAGAGGCAATCTTGAAGGCTTCAAGTGACTCCTGTATTAGCATCTGTCCGGACCCTGTCCCTCCATATGAAGAAAGACCACGCAGGTCAAGCAAATAATGTTCCAATCTTGGAATGTGGCCTTAGCAATGGGCTTCAGCTGGACTTGGAAGTTCAAGGACATGTTATGCAGCATCCACCTTAAAGGGCTTTTTATAACTTATTTCCATTCTATGTTTGTTGCTCAGTTCCTGCTTAGATTGTGTAAAGTCAAAAATCCAACGGTATAGACACTGAACTAAAGTGAGTCTACCAGGAACGTGCTGGCATATCCAATTGCCACCACGCATGGAATTGCCCCTTCAGCGGTTGGCAATATTTATACCGGACTGTGAACGTACTTAATATATTTTACGACCTCAGCTCTGCTGGAGGGTTCTGCATTTTACTGCAAAGGGGTTAAAGGTCATATGGGAACCTGAGGAACAGTGCCCGTTTTTACTTACTCTAAAATGACTATCGATTTTCATTCCTTTTTTATTTTCTAACTTTTGGTTGCTAAATGCAAGACGAGACCTCAAAGCATTGCTTCCTAGAAATGTTGTATCATCCTCAGACAATGAAACGCTTTCAACATAAACATCCTGTTTATTATAACTGGAATTGTGCAAAAATATTCCTGACTTTAGTGATAAAGAAAATAAAGAATACATGACCCACAGCCATACATGACAATGATTTTGCTTTTGTTGAAAACGTCAATTATTTGCTGGTAATGAGAAGGATATTTTTATGCAGTTGTTAGTGAGGAATTATTTGAATAGAGTCATTATTGCGCTATTTGATTACCGTATTTCCTGAATTTGTGGGACGCTATCGACAAACCCAAATCAATGAAGAAAAAAAAATCGGGGAAAGAAACTCAGTCATAAAGTAGAGTCTGCACTCAAATGCGATATACAAAAAAGTTATATCTTCCAATATTGTCCAAAAAAGGTACAAACATCACAATATAATAACGGGGGGGGGATGCAGATAATACAAACATGCAAAAAAGGGACGACGCACCGGAGAAATCCTCAGTGTTTTGAGACACAGCCCTTTGTCTAAAGGAAATCAGAACAAACCTTAATCTGCTGTCTTTAAACAGCCATCTTGGCTGCCTGGTGTCTTCCCACATCCCTCAGGGGTGTCCGCCCCTGTGCTATGTGTACGCACCGGCATCACCAGTGACATCATAGGATGAGCGTCATAGCAACATGGCAATACTAACAGTGCAAAACCCTAAAACGGAACCTATTCACAAACCATTGTAGATAAGTAAACAGTTTAAAGAGTGCATACACACATCCCAACTTCAATCCATAGCATGGAATTATATCTATACAAAGGGCTGTCTCCCGAAACATTGAGGATTTCGCAGGTGTGTCAGCCCTTTTATGCATGTTTGTATCATCTGTATTTTGTTTCATTATTATATTATGATTTTTTTACCTTTTTTGGACACTATTGAAATACATCATTTTTTTGTATATCACATTTGAGTTTCTTTCCCTGACATTTCATCATTGATTATTAGGGCCCCATTTTGTTTGAGGGGCCCTCTCATGGAATTTTCTGCATCTCACTGTATATATATATTTTTAAGTAGTTGTTTATATATATTTGAGTGCACCATTAATCCCCTTGAACACAAACCTAAATTACGCTCCCCGCTGCCATCACCTGGGGCCATCTTTAGCAAATGCGGTGCCTTGTGCTATATCCCATGAGGGACCCACCTGTCTCGTGGACTATTATAACTCCGTCCTGGGGAACAATGAGCATAGGAGAGAGCACGAAAGAGCACAGGAGAGTAGGGAACACAGGAGGAGTGGGAGTGGACAAGTGGGAGGCGGGAGGAAAGGAAGAACAGGGGAGGGTAGGAAGCAAAAGTAGGGAGCACAGGGTGGAAGCATGGAGTACAGGGAAGAGCACAGTGAGGAAGCAAGGAGTACAGGGGAGAGTAGGGCTGGTTTTTGCAAATGCCCTGCAATATCCATGTATCACTATATGCCCACCTGTCCCATGGTGTTAAATACACACACACACACACACACACACACACACACACACGTAGAGGTATCAGTACCGTGTTAGCCGAGCTTCAATAATCAAAAAATAAATAAATGATACCGTTCTGTGGATGATTTTATTTGTGCGAGCTTTCGAGATACACTGATAACATCGCCGGAAGAAGAGATCAGTGTATCTCGAAAGCTCGCACAAATAAAAGCATTTCATTAGCCACAGAACGGTATCATCTATTTATTTTTTTGATTATATATATATATATATATATGACAAAAAGAGGACAGCGCGGCTCCCATAGCATAATACTGTATTTTAATGATGGTATATGCTGATAGAATAAGGACACTTACAATATATAAATTGATTGAAAGCAGTGGTTAAAAAGTCTTTAACTTCACCCGCAGGACCCTCCGTTTGTTGATCCACGTGTAGTGTGTCAGACCGGCTCCTGCTGCGTACGTCAGGGAGATGCGCGCGCACAATCTCCTCCTGATACTCAAATCCCGCGAGAGTTGGCGGCCGGGGATGAGACTGGATACCAACACAGCAGGCTATGCTCCATTCACTGATTAGATGAGGATAAACAGAGCGGACGGGCCCGGTGTAATATGTCATGTGCTGTTGTTCATCTGAGGTTGTATTTACCGAAATTTAAGACCTGCTAAGGAACAGATGATTGTTATTATGTCCTGATATGTAAAACCATAGAATTCAAAGAGGGTGTACTTTCTTTTTCACAGCATGTATATGTATACTGTATATATCCGGCGATCGGATTTTGCCCCCTGGCGATGCCTCATGGTCGTCCCTGCAGTGCACGCGGTTCTGTGCTGAAAAAAATCCCCCTACCTGATTGGTGTGACGCGACTTAGCGCGCTGCCAGGGGTTTTTTTTTTGCCAGCAGCCAGGCTCTCCCGCGCATTGAACCAGCCCTTCCTTTCCTATCCTGGTATTCTTGAACAAGTACTCCCTCACTGCCTGCCTCCATTGCCTTTTCTTGTCTCCATTGCGTCCCCCCCATGCGGTCCCCCCTTGCAGCCCATGTGATCCCCCTTGCCCCCCATGCGGTCCCCCCATGTGGCCCCCCCTGGCTCCCGATGCAACCCCCCTTGGCCTCCGATGCGGCCCCACTGGTCCCCGATGCGGCCCCCCATGTGGCCCCCCCTTCCGTGTGTGTGTGAGTGAGTGTGAGTGAGTGTGAGAGTATGAGTGAGAGTGCTTGTGTGCGTGAGTGTCTTAGTGTGAGTGTTTGCGTGTGTGTATATATACAGACACCTACATACCAACTGTCAGTCACCCACCCATCCACACACGTGTCAGTCACCCACCTACCCACGTGCTAGTCTGTCACCCCCTCCATCCCCTCTCTCTCTCTGTCACCCACTCTCTCTCTCTCTCTCTGTCACCCACACCCTCTCTGTCTGTCACCCTCTCTCTCTCCTCTGTCTGTTACCCTCTCTCTCTCTCCCTCTCTCTCTCTGTCAACCTCTCTCTCACCCTCTCTCTCTCTCTGTCACCCTGTCACCTTCTCTGTCACCCTCCCTCTCTCTCACTGTCACCCTCCCTCTCTCACACTCACCCTCTCTCTCTGTCTCACACTCTGGATCTGGATCTCTTATTTACCCTATATATTTTAACTGCCCTATACCTTCACTGAAATAACCTATACTGATTTCTTCCAGATCTGACTCAAGCATCACACGGGAGACATCGGAACCCCCCCTAACCCAGAAGACAGGTAGGGAACACCTCCCCTCCAACATATAACATTGCGGGAATGAGGGTACCTGGGCATTGAGGGACTGCGGATCAGGTAAGATCCCAGGCGGGACTGCTGCTTTAGATATTGTGAAGCGGGGGCGTCCAGGCACTAGTTAAGGGGTTCAAGAAACTAGTCATTTATATCTGGGGTTTTTTCTAGATCCTACATTTTACGCACACACACACACACACAAACACACAAACACACACATACACGTAACTATGTAACAAGGACTAATTGTAGTAAAGTATAAATGTAATACAATAAATAAACACGTCAAAAACTAATGTTGTTATTAGTTCTTACTAGGAATTTATTCAATTTTTTTTTTTAAAAGTGGGGGCTGGGCTGGGAACGGGGCTAGGGGGAAAAGATTGCGCCCCCCTGGTATAGATAACAGTTTACTACATGCAGATAATAATAGGAATAACAAGGTAAAACCCACACCAAATAGGCCACGCACGGCCGTAACCCCACAGTGCCCTCCAACACAATGTCCATGCTCTGATTGAATATCCCCCCAAAGCACGGAGGCGCCCCATGGCACACAACTACCCTGGTGTCCACAAGAGTCAACCCACCCAATGTGTGCAACAGTGCTGCCCACAACTAAAGTGTTATTTGTTGGTGCACTTGGTGATGTGATGATACGGGCCGGGGGCTCCAGCACCCGGTAATGTCGACGCAAGACAAGGGGGCCGTTCGGTCCCATGCTGTCATCATCAGCGATGAGTCTGCCTCCACGTGGGGTGGTATCCAGCTGGAAGGTCCCACCATAATACTCTCTCTGTGTGTGGTAATCTGGTCCCAGACCACCAGATGCCAGGTCACCGCCGTATCCTGGCTGTGTCCTTCACGCTTGGTGCTACAGGGGCAGTGTCCCTATCTACTGTCCCTGCTGCAGCCACAAGCTCAAAGGGGGAGTCGGGGCCCAGCTGGGGCCTTTGGGGTCTCTGGCCTAGTGCAAGGGCCAAGTGTAGTAACCTGTTCTAAAAATATAATCGGTAATTGGTGAGTGTAAGAAGCATTTTATGCTCTTAGTTATTATAGTTGTATGTGGAGTACCTCAAGGATCGGTACTGGGATCACTGCTTTTATACTTGTTTTTTAATAATGATTACAAATATTTGGAGTCAGGAAGGAATTTATTTTCCCCTTATGAGATATCATTAGATGATATTTCACTGGGGTTTTTTTTGGTGATCTTTCTCTGGATCCATATACTGTAAGTACAAATATTGGATAAAGTATCTGTCGTCTAAATTTAGCATACAGTAGGTTGAACTTGATGGACGTATGTCTTTTTTCAACCTCATATACTACAGTATGTGGTGTGTTATTAACACAGTGTCCGCCAACCCACATGTCAGCATTTTACAGATTGCCTCAACTGAATGTGTTTTTTACCCTCTATGTGAGTACCGTTCTTAAACACTACTCCATTTATAATACAATTTCCCTTTACAGTATTATGCTATGGAGCTGGTGCTTCTTTTCTTTTGTAGGTCAATAGTGATCAGGCTAGATCACTTGAGAAGCTTGCCTACTCCATAAAGACTGTTTCCTGATACTGGACATTTCATCATACCTTTGTGATTGGTTGGACACTTTATCTGTTTATCACTTTTTTCACTGTGATTTTTTGCACTTTTATATAAGCATATATATTTATTACTTTATACACTTCATTGTTTGACCATCACGACACTTTCATTTTTCACACTTTTAGCGCTATTCTTTGTTTGTGTTGTGTAATGTAACTATGTATCATCACGTGGGCAATTCCAAACGGCGTCATGGGTTGGCCACCCATGTTCTAGTTCTAGACGTGAGTCCTATTCAAATGCAGGGACCCCCGCTGTGTTAATCCGATGGGCCATTAGTCTGGCTGCAGAGTCTCGCAGCGTGGGATGGGTGTAAGTGCAGAATTCTCAAAGCAAGCAGTCTGCAACTGGCAGTTGCAGCTGTAATCAAGTCTTCAGGTCTAAAGCTGACATCTCATTTTCAAGGCTGCAATATTACTATTTAGTTAGGTTGTAAGTGGTTGGACTTAAATGATACTTCTCTTTTCTTGTCTTTTTTTAAGTACGATGCTATTACATTTCTCTGTTTTATTATAACAATTGAAATCACTCCTCTTTAGTCTTGTTACCACAGGCTCAAGACATTTCTCCTTTAAGTTGCTTATCGGAAAGAAATTGTGCTGATAAAACTCTACAACTGGAATTATGCTCAGTCGCTGAGTAAGCTTCTTATGAAACTGCTTCCACTCCTTACATCAGGAAAAGCCAATGTACTGTACTGTATATACTTTTAATGTCCAAACTGTACTCAAAAGGCATTAGGCATGCTAGCACTAAGCAAGGATAATCCACATCATATCTATTATGCGTAATGTTTTATTTGCATAGTGCTTTGTTCAAATATTACCCTTTCCATTTAGGTAATATTTTTCTCAATTATTGAAGTATAAAGTACTGTAAGTATTATAAAGATAGAATAGATCATTTTAGCAAACTAGGCATGTGATTTTTTTTTTTAAATAGATCATATTGTTTTTAAAGCTAAGAAGAGCATAGTCGCAATAGAAAAATGCCACAGAAACATGTTTGAGATTATAAGCATTAAAAACATTCATCAGAAATAAAAGCATTTTCACAAATGTCTTTATTTTGTCTTCTTACTGTTAACATATTTAAGAGGCTGTTTAACATAGAATATCCTGTGTGAAGCAACAAATCAATCTTGGTGTAAATACATAGCTTCAGGTTTATTATATGAGAAAAGAAAAAAAACATTGCTTTAATGGGCTTCGTATCATTGATATATGTTCTGCTGTGTATTCACCTCATTTTGCACCAAGCATCTTCTCTATATGAATGTTCATGCTCGATTTTAATTTTGCTGTGCAGCATTTTATTTTCAAATATGTTAAAGCAATCCTCCTTGGCCCCCCTTTTAATATATGGATGTGAGGCATGGGGTTTTCAGAACTAAATAACTTTTATTTCAGTTCAGGTTCCCTACCCCTCTAGCAGGGACAGGGGAACGGTAATCACCCACTCTCCCCCAAGGGGAAGAGTAACTGGGGTTGCCAATGCGCAAGCAATCCTGTGTGATACCTGTCTCTCTCAACGGTAGAGACAACTGCCTAAATTTGGGGTTGCAGCCCCTTAAGTACAGTGAGGGAAGGTACAAGGTCTGAATCCATGATTGGGTAGAACACAGGCCTTGTCCCACCTCTTCCCCTGTCACTAAAGGGAGCTGCATCTGTGGGGAAAATCCGTAATTGGTCCTGTCACTGCCTGCACTGTTTACCAGGGCCTGCATGACAAGGAGGGCAGACTGGTAGCCAAACCAGGCATGGCTACATTAATAATATTCATTAAATACGTCACAGGAACTAAAAGAAATGCCATAGCAGGCTGCAAGGCATTGCGGAACAATCTGGCATTGAGAAGGTTAAGATATAAATATACCAATTTACCTTGCTTTACTAACCGTTCTGTTTGTTTGTACCAATTTGGAGTGTACTAACTAAATTAGCGTGTACTAACAAAACATTGTACAAGCAAATGTACGCTCATGCAATACATCCAGCCCATGGTACTTCTCATACCCTTTGGTCCAATAACACACCCCTCCCCCGAGCCACTAGGACCTGATCCACGGATCTGTACGGCCCTCCGCCTCAGTACCTTCATTGAGACCCCACAGGCCCAATGCCCCTCCGGACAGACACCCCCTGGAGCCCATTCCAGCCCACCCCAGGGACCACCCACTACTCCTTCCACACTCACCCCCAGCCCATAACAACCCTCCTCCAGCCCTCCCAAAAACCCTAGCAGATAACAACCCTTCCCCCCCAAATGCTTTCCTGATCCAGACCCCTAAGTGGGATGTCACAGGCCCCTCAGCGGGTCATTATAGACTTGGGCATGCGCAGGCTGTCGCTGGCCCACATGTTCCTGTTTCCTCCTCCCCACTCAGCCCCATACCAGTTAATCTCGACCCAGGCCCATAGAAATCCCACTCCTAGTCCCATACCTTTTCCCCTTACCCCCCTGCCCCATACCTTTTCCCCTTACCCCCCTGCCCCATACCTTTTTCTCTTTACCTACCCCTCTGCCCATACCTTTCTCTCCCCCTTCCCAGGCATTTAACTGCCTCCTCTGTTCCCAGGCACATAACTACCACCCCACACCAGGCACATAACAACCCCCCCCCCCCTCCTCTCAGGGACATAATTACCTCCCCCCTGACACATTATCCTCTCCCCGTGGGGGCCCTACTCCTTTAATTTGGCCTGAGCCCCAACATTTCTGTTAATGGCAGCAGTAACGCCTAATACATCTGTATGCCGATTACTGAACACTATAGCAAAGACAAATGACCCATCTGCATCTATCCCACAGGCCTACAAACCTGTGTTTTTTTTCCTCTAGAAAAGTTGATTTTGACCTTTACATAAAACAAATGTGCCTTTAAAATATCTCACTCCTTGCCAGGAACACAATCAGGAAGCACTTCAAATGCAATACCAGACCTTCCCTTTCTGGCACAGAGTTTATTGTGTTAGTTTGCAGTAAGATTGCTCGGGTTTCACTTGATAACCTGCTCTATCTGCAATCGTGATGCTTAGATGGGCAAGTTGTAAAAATGCCAACCATGCATTTAGCAAACACGGTGCTTTCTTTGCAGCGACGGCGGAAATTAAAAACAAATGGTCTCTAATTTGAGCACACTCGTATCTTTTAGTAGTTAAGACCTACATTGGAGGCACACATTTTTATATGATTTTCAATACACGATACTAAACATGGTATATTTCACGGATTCTAGAAAGTGCAACTCCGTGGCTTGGGAGCATCCCACTTTGTTCCCATAAGGGTTATGCATATTCATTCACTGTTGATTTTTGTTGTTGTCACATTAATAGACAAACACGATTGTGAGGCTATTCGTACAGAAGGTGTTGGGTAGTGTGTGATTGGTTAAAAAGAATGCAGCGGTAACTTGTCATAACACATTATTCTGCTGCAGCAACATGCAGCGCAGGAACATGTTATTAACAGGAACCAACATTTATCCATAGACGGAAACATAAACAAAGCAGAGTTTCTAAGAAGATACACATTCACTCTGCATGTTACAGCGCCCTCTAGGCATATACAACAGAAGGTGAATAGGAAACCAAACAATATAAAATCAGCACTCGCTATAAAACTAATTACAGTGTACATATAATGAAATAGTGTAACCCCACCTCGCCCGGCTCAATGTGGAGTTGTTGCAGTGAGGTAGTGTGGAAAGGTGCAGATGTTGGTGCACAGACTCTCATACCTTTTCTCAGGGTGCGGGCGCCCGGGCGGGCTGGTGATGTAAGTGTTGAAAGTGGAATAATAAAAGCACCAGGAACTTTGTTGCACAAACAGGACAAGTTTTCTTGACTTCTGTCACATACATTCAGACTTCTTCCCTGGGACTCAGACAGCTGCCCAGGGAGGCACAACTGGCGTTGTCACTTATTCATAGTTTCCAAGGGTGATGGGATTGTGCACTCCATTTACCCTCAATGCTCTGGAGTTAATTCCAGACCCCTACCAGGGCTAGGTTCAGGGGTGCACCTTCAATCTAGGCTCCCATTACCTGTCATCCTGTGCATGGTCCCTCTAGCCCGTACATACCCGACATAGATCTCTAGTTGTACAGCGCCTCCATCTTCCGCAGGCTCCAGATGTATGGAGGCTCTCCTATGGTAGAACACAATCCCCTTGCCTTTCCCAGAAAGATCACACACCAGGCAGGATGTATAATAACTGGAACGGTTTATTCTGTTCAGCTCAATGCAGTCACAGCAGGCCTCTGCCCTATGCAGTCTCTGGGTTGGTATCCAGCTGTTGGATGGTCCCTGGACCTGCACTTTGGGTCAAGGGCCCCCGCAGCAGTCCTTGCTCTTCTCTGATCCTCTATCAGGATCAGGGGAAATGTGCACACTCACTCTCCCCCAAGGGGCAGAGGAACAGGGAAGGCCAGTATTCAGACAACCTGTGTGTGACATGTCGCTCTCAAGTGGGGAGAGGCCCTGACTACAGTTGGGCGGCACTCCCCTTAAGTACAGCCAGGAGGAGGGCACCAGGTCTGACCTAGCATTGGGTGAACTCAGGTCTGGTTCCATCTCCTCCCCTGTCACTCAAGGGTACTGCTGGGAGTGGGGAAAACCCATGATAAGTACTGGCAGGCCTGCTCTTACCAGGGCTTACTGCCAGTGAGGGTAGACTGGTAGCCAAAAACCAGTCCTGGCTACACTATCCCTCTGGTGAAAACTCCCATGTCCTCACAGGGACCGACATTTGCAGGTACAATCCTTCAGATGCATATCCTAAATAGAACTGGAGAATCAATAACAACAGTATGAGAATCATAATGTAAAAGAAACATACTTTTCTGTATTACAGTGCATATAACTTTAATTACATCACAGCATTCCATGAAAAACCCAGGTCCCTCCCAACATGGAGAACCCAATTAATCAGTAGTAATGCTCCGGGTCTGGTTTGTTAACAAGTGCCCCAGTACTATCAGGCACAGTTACAGAAAATACCCTCTTAGGGTGGTCTTTTCAAAACATACTCTACGCGGTCCATGTGTATGGATATCCCTACTTTCCACTTATTTATATAAGACTCCAAGCAGATTTCCATTCAACAGGCCAGGCAACCACATAGAGGGTCTGCTCTAGAACTGGGGGACCTCTGCGTAGGGAGACCAAACTCAGAAGTGTCGTCCACTGATATCCCAGAATCGTCATCCAAACTGAAATCGAAATCACAATGCCTAAATTCCCCATCAGTATCACAATTCTCATCTGAAACCTCAGAATCTCAATTCTCCATCCTGATACCCCGAACAGGGACCCTGCAAGGAATATCTTCCCTAAACCTGAAGGCCCTAGTAGAGGATCCCCCTAGTTCCTCATCTCCATCAGAACTATACTCAAACTCAATCTCCCTACCCCAGGGTTGCTGAAAATAAAGACCTGATCGCAGACGATTTCGAGTCCACCTAGCAGAGCTCTGAGACTCAGGGGGTGGAGAAAGAGCAGTGCAGAGAGTACTAGCCACAAGATTTGAGGCCTTAAAATCTCGTCAGAGTCCTTGGTGTGACGTCCACCCTGACTAGCTACCAGTGCTATACTGACTAGGTGAGGCTCCGCGTCTGGCTTTGGCTTGTGGCTCAGTTAATGGTCAGGGCCCGCGGCCAAGTGTTTGGGGGGGTGTCTTAGTGCTCACCGCAGCCTGCTCGCATTCCATACGTGCCCGCATAGAGTCAATAAAACGTCCCACGCCAGTGCTGGTGGAAGCGGTACTCACCGGAGTTGGAATCGGCCATTCCTCGTGCGCCCCGGCGGTCGCCTCTCTGTTGACGTCAGATGATCTGGCGGGATCCGGATAGAGATCAACGTCCCGCACCAGAAGTGCGTCAACATCCAGTTTTTGGATCGGCGTGGTGTCACCGTCCTCCGCGTAGAGATCGCTGTCATCTGGTATCCTTTCACTTGAAGTCTCCATCGGTTTCTGCTGGGAGTAAGTAGATGGACTCTCACTGCTCAGCTGTATCTTGGGAACCCTGGAACTCGCTGACTGGGATGCGGATACATCGACCCGGCCGCTGGAGAACTCCACGAATGGGACGCTCCTCCGCCGCTTGGGTTGCACAGTCGTTGTCTTCGGGACCGCACCGTCGCTAAATGCCACAGGTACAGGCTCCATCTTTGGCAGGGTCTGTAGGGGTACACGTCGGCTGGTGAAGCACCACAGATGCCTGATAACTGCTCTGGCTTGACGAGGGTAGGGATACCTTTGTGGGGGATAGGCACCGGAGCATTGCACCATCGTCTGCGGTAATCAACAGGTAGCATGCACCACACACTCAGTAATAGCAGAATCTCTCATCGGGTGAGGGAAACACTGTTACATTTGGAGGCGCTGCTGAGATACTGCTCAACAGGACAGGCTTTCAGCGACCCAAGGCTGGAAGTTATCAGGTACGCTTCCAGAGCAAGTGCTGATGAAAGAGGGAGACTGGGTGCAGTTCCCAGGGTACTCCAGCATACCATAGCCAGGGCTCACCTTCCCTGCCATGGAGCTGCAGCCTATGTTGACCTACAGAAGCTTGTCCTGTATCCCCACAAACATCGGCGGACGACTCAGCCCTCCTGCTTACCAACAGGTAGCGTGCACCACTCACACTGTAATGGCAGAATCTCCCACCGGTTGGGGGAAACACCGTTACATACATATAATATATATATATATATATATATATATATATATATATATATAATATACCCGTATATACTGCCCTGAGGAAGGTCCCTCTACGAGGACCGAAATGTTGGCTGCCTTGTGTTCACAATACATATTTTTTTGGATCATATCTGCGGTGTGCTGTCTGTTTGTTATCAGGATCCCCCTGGTCACTATATGCCTACATTTCTTCTATGAGACGAGCATCTGCCTTCTGTGAAAACGTGAGTGCAAACTTCAATACCTATGACTATATATATATATTTTTTTTTTTTTTAAGGTTGCTGACATTTTCTGTGGTGGATTGTTTACTGGGTATTCAATTTCTGCACCAGCCTGAATGGGGAGCGCTGTGTTCACATATCACACAGTCTGTGTTCTTCTAGTAACTTCTTTATATGCTGGGATAGGGTGGCAGACTGCTATAATCTCACCACATTGTAGAACCCACCACTGACTATTATTTCTGTTTTCTACTGTATGCTTGTTTTGGGAATACAAAGAATCTTTAAGCTACTTTTTTAAACTCTGTGCCCAGTGATGATACTGTGACTGTCCTTGTGGCAAACATGTCTGTGGATATGACTGAGGGCAGGAGTGAGAGACTATCATAAGCACAATGTGAGCTAATAAAAGAAATAGAAGAACTCTTGGGAGAAATGTTCGAATAGCAGATTTGACTTTTATATGCGGAAATGGTTTGGGGAATCTCCACAGCCAGAAACTCCTTACACAGAAAGTGAGGCCGAAATCACAGCTTCCCTTCCACACGATTCGTCTGAGAGGAACTCAGCGGAAAAACAACAGAGCCAGGAGGCCAGGTCTGAATCTGTCCCCTGCCAGGGCGCACTCTTAGTCTCTGAGGTCTCTTAGCCGACACCTATTATGAATGCGCCCGACTCTGGGATCCAGCTCACAAGCGCACCGGTGAACCCACTTCTAGATCCTGTACATGTGTTGAACTGCCAGGATACCTTCCCATCCATTAGATCCAAATCAATTAGATTGTAAGCTCTTCAGAGCAGGGACTCCTGTTCCTAAAAGTTACTTTTATGTCTGAAGCACTTATTCCCGTCATCTGTTATTTGTATTATTTGTTATTTATATGACTGTCACGTGTATCACTGCTGTGAAGCGCTATGTACATTAATGGCGCTATATAAATAGACATACATAAAATATACGACGACTGTATATTTCTAAGGCAACTGTATGAACATTTGGATAATAATGTGATTGTTTGTAATATACTGTGCTGGTAACGTATATTTTATGTGTTCCATGTATATCTTTTCCTCAATAAAAAGATATTTAAAAATAAAAACATAGTCCTTTTTGGTTACAGCTTATTCGGACCCACAGCCATGCTGCCTTTGCGCTTCTGGCTCCACGGCTTCCTTAACAAAATTGTGCTACTATATTTATGCATTTTATATAATAAACCATGATTTACTGCTTATATGATCCGGAATAGAGAGCCTAATCTCTGCCCTGTTATGATTTGTCATGGCATTTTACTTAGTCTCTCATTATTTTAGATGACCTTATGGCAACAAATGGGTAATGATATATGTTGGACAGAGCTAAGTGATAGTTATGATATGAAACAGGGGTAATACAAAATACAAGCTCTGTGCTGCACACCATACAATTGAAATGAAATACATACTATTACCGGTGCTCCTGGTTCAGGGAATTAATACCTGTCCGTGATCCAGAATGCAAGTAGAGGAAGATAACTCCGGGCACTACGGATTTTCATACTAATTTATTCAGTCAATTGTTCGACTTTCGTCTGTCACAGTGCGACAGTCACACTTGAAAAAGGCCACGGTGACGGCCGTGACCTCGAACAATTGACTGAATAAATGAGTTTGAAAATCCGTAGTGCCCCGAGACAGGGGTAGCCAACCATTTTTCAGGCAGGCCAATAAAAGGGGGAAACAAATTGGGAGCCACTTCCTCCTTGTCTCTGCCGTAGTGTTGCAGTGGCGGGGCCGGCGACAGCCTGTGTGGAGCAGGCAGGGCTGCCAACAACTTTGCCCAGGACTGGAGTTTGCACCTGGGCCCCCAGAGTTGGCAGCCCTATGAGCCCCTACTAGCACTCTTTTTTTTTCTCTCACCCCTTTTCTCCTCTCCTCACCCCCCCCCCCCCCCTCCTATTCTCTCAACTCCCTACTCACAATCCCTTCACCTCATCAACAATACCTGCCACCCTTTACAATCCTCCCCCTCACAAATCCTCCTCCTCTCCCCCTGGAAAAATGTAACCTTGCCCGCGTGATACTCAGCCTCTTCTCACGCCGGCCTGCGCACCCACCTGTGCCGGAAGTGGGGCCGGCCCCATTTCCATATCTGCAGCGAGGCCCCCGCTCCCTTTCGTTCCTGCTACAGATGCCGGTGTGAGAAGAGGCTGATCATGCGGGCCACTGCTAATGGCGCTGCACGTTATACAAGATCTATTTGTTATGCTTCCACGAATCCAATACACCAATAAAGCAGAACAAACAAAAAAACACTAAAAACTAGTCTAGACAATAGAAAGTAAAATAATTCGCAAAGCGGATGCTTTATCAGGTTTTTAGAGAACTTCTGGTAAAAAGAATATGGAATTATTTAATTTATGTATTCTGTTTGGAGCTGAGAGGATGGGAATGAAGGAAAGAGACAAACTTAAAAAGGTTAGTATTTCTCCTAAGCCTGACGCTGGGGAGGGAAGCTTGTATCTAGTGCTGAGTTCCAGGTCATCTGGTAAGTGAGGGAGGTGGAGGTGCTATGCTTCTCCCCGACCTGCTCAGCCTACAGAACCTTGTCTGGCTGTCTCCCAGGAATGGGTAAAAAAAGAAGTGGAAAAGAGAAAGTAAATGTTATACTGGAAACTGATATCGGTGAAATCTGTAGGTGAAATGGAGAGATTTGTGTGTTCTTTTGACGTCCGTAAAGGTGGAAGTAGAAACATTTGTCAGCTTAGTTTCCGAGAGTATCTCTGATACATATGGAGAGGCACCTAATGTGGCTCCTATATGCGTTTGTATAGGAGGAGGAAATGGGAATGTGGAGAAATCTGCAGGAATCTTTTTTGGGCCATCGCTGTTCCCCATTTACATCTTTAAAGATCTACATAATAAAGAAAACATGCACATGTATTGCAATGGGTTTTCATTTTTATTACTGAAAGAATGCCAAATGACAAAAATCAGGTTATGTTGAAGTCTGGTACACACAATGTAATTAATTAAATGTTATTTCAAAAGTTATGAGGCACCTCAACTTTCAGTGTTAATTCAGTCATAATAACAGGTTTAAAAAACAAGGCTCGTCTGACTTGCAGAATATAGGCAAAGAACCAAAGCTTTAAGGCGTCTTCATTTTCTTCTGGTTTTCAAGAGTTGTCATTCTCAAAATCTACAATACCAAAGCAATTTATGTCTCATAAATCAGAAATACATTCAAAATCATATATGTATTATTTTTTTTTAAATAAGCCAGTTGTGTAGTTTTAGATGATACTTACTGCATAAAAAAAAAAATGCAATTTGTAATGCGTTTGAATGTACTGAGCATCCTTTAGTTGCTATAGCAGGCTCTGAAACACCTCTTTTTGAGCCCAGCAGTGCAAGAGTTTGGGCAACAAATAATCAGAAACAGGAAAGTGTTGCAGTGCTCCTAACAGGAGACTGCAGCCGAGTTGAAAACTGTAAAAATATGCAATGTTACCCGTAGTAGTGTAAGGTTATATTGTAGCTGTTGCATTTCACTGACTGAAGGCGGCCTTTAGGTGAACCCAGGGAGCAGGATGCAAATACATGTGTCCTAATGCACCATTGTATAAAACCAAGTTGGATGTGTTGTGCGATGTGTACGTCAACTTCTTTTTTAAAAAGAAAGAAATGACGCAAGAGGGTGGAGTGAGAGGCTGAGGTTGGATGTTGTCTGCAGCACACATATGTAAATAACAATATTAAACTTCCAAGTATGTGCCCCATAAATGTGTCAAAATTGTCCGTCTTAGCATACAAAGTACTTGCAAACAATGAATATAACGCACACCATACAAAGAATAAGGAAATGTGCACCAAATGTAATAACGTGCTATTCTGAAGCCAGGCTCACGTGTGATGTGTGAATAGCCCCAGATAGCTCAACTCGTTCCTTTTACAAGCACATCAAGTTCTTTGTCTTTTCTTCACTTTATTGGGGAAAGCATAGATACACAAAGGCACTTGTAGATGGTGTTGTGAGAGGGTTTCTCTATAGTGAGAGTGCTTGAAAGTAGGGAAAGGTGAAAAGGATTGGGCCTTGCCAGGGTAGTAGCAGGCAGATGCTGTACTCACTGTGTCCAGGGTGGAAAAGGAAGTGATGAGCAAGGGTCACACTAGAAGTGAGATGGGACAAACTTACTGTCAGCAAGGCAGGCGGAGGGCAGAATAGCTCATTCTGAGAAAGATCTCAGAGGTTGCTATAGCAACTCACAGACCTCATGAACAGAGACAGGAATAGAAACATTGTATAAATCACACAGGCACTATGTGTGTGTGCAGAGCAAATATACATGCAGCTGAAACCAGGAACTGACAGGCAGAAGCTGCAAAGAAGGGAGGGGAGGGTGATCAGAGAGAGCAGAAATGGGACTACTTGTTCCATGACACATGCCAACAATGATTTTAGAAGATGATATTGATTTTTTTGACAATTAACTTTTTTCTATTTGTTTGAAACAATTATTTATACGTATACCTCCTTGTTGCTGATGTTATAGATTTTTGAAATCCTTGATTTCATATGTGTTGGTCAATCCATCAGTCTATAGGTACATAGGTATATATCAGATGCCTTGATGAAGGGAATTGAGTTTTCTAAACGCGTAGGGAGCATATCATAGCTTGTGGTTTGGTAGTAACCCAGATAAGTGAAACTGGGGACGTGACATCAGAGAGCCCCCACATGATGAATGGAGACACGGAAACAAGCCACAGATATACATACTACTTTAAACTATGAAGTTTGTGAGTAGTTTGATGACCAGTTTATTTCTGGATATCATACTTTACTTACTACACACAACAGGATTTATTTTATTTTTTTGTGCTGTTTCTTCCTTGGATGAGAATGGTCTACCCAGCAACGGAGCAGCACTGAGGACCTCCACGGAGCTTACCTTTTGTATTCTTATTCTAGAGATCTCTGGACACTTTTGAGAACTGTTGAGCTGAATATATTATCTGGGACAAATTCTCAGCACTTTATAAGTGCTTGTTGGATGGTTTTCCAGATGTGTATGGATGAAAGTGTACAAGACACTTGTTTTTCTTTGCGCACACATAATTAGAAGTACTTTAGAGCACATTTTCATCTTTTTTCTCTGAAAGTCTATTAGCATAATGCAAATTGCTGTGTGGGTGCTCAGCAAAGGATTAACATATGTGTGGCTCTAGTTATTCTCTTATTAATGGGAAGCTGGGTTTTCAGTTTTGTGCTATCAGCCACACCTCATTATGTCTGTTGAATAGCTTAAATGGACTGTCGTAGCCGGCTGTGTAGTATACATTTTCATCAAACAATTTCCCGTCCCGTTTCAAGCTTTCTGACAGCTGCAGGAGCTGTTCTTGATTCTTTGCCGCGTTGGTAAACCCTCCAAAGGACCTTTAAGAAACAAATACAAAGCCATTATATTGATGATATATTCATATCTCATCAGTTATAAGGAAAGCTACAATACAGCTATCTAAAGTGAATACATTCCAGGTCACTTAAGTCATACAACCTGTTTGAATTCCCCTTCTGTAAAAAAAAATTGTATATTGTTTCTCTTCAAGTTGCTGTATGAGCAAAGACTACGGCATTTGTCAAACAACAATTTTGTTGAAGAAAGTCAGCGATCGATGCAGCAGCCGCTCCAAAACAGTGGGACTCACCAGGTAAAAATTAAAAGCAGAGATTTATTGGGTTACATTAAAAATGAGAACACTCAGGACAAACAAAAGTAGGAGAACCTCCTCCCACGCGTTTCGGGCATGAATTGCCCTTTCTCAAAGAGTATGACATAGGTTTTAAATAGCTCCCTCCCACTGCCTATGCCATACTCCTTGAGAAAGGGCAATTCATGCCCGAAACGCGTGGGAGGAGGTTCTCCTATTTTTGTTTGTCCTGAGTGTTCTCATTTTTAATGTAACCCAATAAATCTCTGCTTTTAATTTTTACCTGGTGAGTCCCACTGTTTTGGAGCGGCTGCTGCATCGATCGCTGACTTTCTTCCTGTTACCTTGGATCGTGCCCGCGCCGGGGAGTGACATCACTTACCTTCGACGCATCTGACACGGGGAGAGGGAGTGAGAGCAACAGAGGACGGCTGCATCGTGAGTACCTGTACACTCCAGGCTCATCCCTACTACACTGCACTACATGCAACGGACCTTGGTCGGTCTCAGTTTGGCTAGCAGTTATCTCTCCAACACCCTCTCCCTCCTTACACTCCTCCATCTCCTACCATGCTCACCATAGGCATACGCCATCAGGTACTTTGCCTTTGAGCTCTGCAGACGGTTTCTTCTACTAACAATTTTGTTGAGTTTGAAGAAAAAAATAAAAATAAAGAAGACATTTGGCGTCCCACGCTGGAGGATATTTTAGTCTATAGCATTTGAATGGAGCTGAAATCTTCTCCAGCCTGGAGAAAAACACTTCACAGTATAATAAATAGGGGCATTTATGTCCTTCCATTCCATCTCTTGTTTTGACTCCCTCAATGCGTTGCAGGTTGCTCTGGTAGTCAATGGGTTAATAGTATGGGTGAAATCCCGCCCCTTCTTTTTTTTAGAAAGCGCTTAGACGTGAAACGCGTTGGTGGGGTGACACCTTCACTAGCTTATCTTCATGACCAATAAATCAACTTACATTTTTTTTTATAGAATACACATTCTCTATTTTTTACGCTACTTGTTTCCATAAGTAGTGCTCGGTTTTCTCATCATTTTGCATTTAAAAAAAAGAAGAATGGTCAACACTAAAAAACAATAAAAACTCATCACCCTTCCATAATAAGGAGGGGCGCTAGCTACGCCAATGTAAATACTTCAATAACATGGGCAGAAGATTGGCGCTTCAAATGCTGCACGATATACTAGTACAGCATTATATCCTTGTTTGTTTTGTTGAGGACCAATAAAGAATAACAAACATTCTCAAATGGGTAACAGGTAAGACAGCCCCTTATATTCAGCCCTGAGAAGTCCATACCGGACATAAACTGTAGTTTGCGCTCTTTCTTCAATACAGATGTTGTTCTCAGAGGGTTTGGGTGGATCGGCCTGCTGTTCAGGAGGGACGAAAAAGGAAACGGTGATCGTGGATTCACAGGATGGTCCCGCTCCGGGAGTTACATAGGTGGTCACTGGCGCGGTCATCTCTATCTTCACTTCTGCACAGAAACAATAACAATTTAGCAGTTGCGAAAGTGTGATGATACAGCAGCGTTTTTTCACTATTGCACATAAGCCCCCGTTGAGGTACTCGTAACGACTTCATGTGTCATAAAGAGTACTTTTTTATTTACAAAATAAGAGTACACCAAAGAATGTTTTATTTACAAACCAGAAGTGCCACTACTTGCCAACCTGCAGTTCAACTTTCTTTTTAAGCAACGTGGGATAATTTTAGAGCATGAATATTGCATTAACCTTCCTAAAATGAGGCAAAAGAACTTGCTTTAAGCATTCACAGGTTTAACATTTCTACAAATCGGGTACAGAACCACTACCTTTATAAGGCTATCCAGCCTCCGCAGCTTGGGAAACACAGACATGCACAAACTGGGATAGATCCGGGGGCCCCAACACAAATGTCACCCACCCGAGAGGAAGTTACTACGTTCAGAAACTGCATATGGCGTCATTTATTTAATCAATTAAAAGAGCAGACATTATAACAACCGTAAATACAAGGGAAACCCACGTAAACAAGTGAAATCAAACATAGCCAAAGAAAACCATGTAATGAAGCTATATGTTTTATCTGAAGTTGTAAATAAAGAGAAAAATGCTAAAGGGTGAAACCAAAGTATGATAACATGCAGAAGAAAAACAACTAAATGTATCAGAGAAACATGGCACATTTTGGCGAGTTGACACATAGTAACAAGTACAGGTAGTCCTCGCTATCCAACGTTTCACTTTACAACGAATGGCATATCCAGCGCTTTACAATGCAACCCTAGGGGCCGTTTTTCGACACCTGAATAGGTTATCCAACGCTCACCGCCACTGATTAACATGCGACTCACTTTACAACGGTTTCACTATCCAACGCTACTTCCAGAACGGATTCCGTTGGATAACCGAGGACTGACTGTAAGTACATTCACAATGTTTGGAAGCAGACGAGAACCATGGAAAGTGCCAAAGCTTAGCATGTAATATACTGCAGGACTACTCCAATTCTGCCATTCATGTACTGGAAACACGTTAGAGTAAGTATGGTGACAATATCTCAATTTGAGGAAATAAATCCTTTATTATATACAGCTGTTAACTTCATACAGTGAGTAGAAACCATTATATGCTGTAACGGAAGTATGATTTTTCTTTTACCTGGTAAATTTCACAATTACAGATCCAGAGCACAAATTTTTACCTCCATTTCTTTTGTATAATGACACCTTGTGCAGTAAGTGTGTACTATATGTGATCCTTTATGAGATAAACACCAAAGCAAACCACAAAGCAAGAGATGGGGATAAATGTTAAACACACTGTCAAGAGAGAGGGGATTTGGCCCGGCCGTCTCAGGCATTAATAAAACTGGTGGCAGCGGCGGGATTGAACTGGACCTATATTACAGTGTTCTGAGGGACTCTGTCATATAGTGGGAACTCAAGAGTAATTGCGAGTTCCTGGGACTAAAGATATTGAACACACAGTGTACAACATATAACACAAGATATGGCACCTCCTCACTGTTCCCCTACTTGTGAGAAGCATTGCCTCCAGAACCAAAGTGCCGGCCATCCGTGTGACTGGAGCTGGGCACCAAAACCGGAGGAGTGTATCAAGTCGGCGCGGGGACCAGCAGCCGGCAAGGCTGAGAAAGAGGCAGCGATCGGTGAGCATGAAACCCGGCAGGCTGAGCAAAGATCCACAGCTGCAGCCGCTGTAACCATCCAACCGCCCGGAGAGCAGGGATGGGACCCAGCTCCGGGACGGAAGAGACTTGTGGAGGGAGCGGGTGGTCTCGGAGACCACGGAAGTCTTGCACCAGGAGAGGTAACGGCCGTTGCGGCGGCCCGTCCATTTTCCCTGAAAGAGCTAGCACTGGTGTGTGCTTTGGGCAAGACGTGGTTTCCAGCGAAGTGGACCCAGTTCATGGCGTTGGTGCCGCACCGACCCGCTTACCCCCTCCCAGAGCCCGGCGCTCAAGCAACTCCGGTCTGGACTCAGCAACCCCTCGCGGGGGGTAGTCCACCGGTGGCGGAGAAGCTCCGGCCGGCGCTACGGCACTGCCAACACACGGGCCACAATAATGCCCGGTGCCCGGACCGTGCGCGGTCGGGCGAAGAAGCCCCTCAGGGCCAGCGCTCACGAGCTTCGGAAGAGATAACCCCGTTAGCGGCGCCACCCATCAGATCCCGGCGGCGGCGAAGAAGCCGCCATTCCGGCATCCTGCTGGCGGCAATTTTATTTGGGGGGAGGGTGGGTGTTTTACATTGTTTGGCGGAGTCGGCGATTCCCAGCGATGATCGGAGCCCCACAATCCACGCCGGGACCCTGCACCAAAGCCGGGTACTGTTGCGGCAGCTACCCGGGGCTCGCCCATGACGGCGGCGGAAGAGCCGCGATTCCGGCAAAGTGCCGGAGCCCTTTCTGAGTGGGGGGAGGGACAGGGATTGCGGGAGGGGGTTATTTTACCTTGTTTGGCGGAAGCCGTGATACTCCACAAAGACCTGGGACCCTTGTCCTGCACCGTTTTACCTGAACCAAGCCCGGGCGCTGTTGCGGCAGCGGCCCGTTGCTGCCCGGCCCAGATGATGCCGGCGGCGGCCACTCCAGTCCCCCTGCAATCGGGACCAACGAAGGCGGCGGTCTCTGCGGGGACCAGCGAGGTAAGCCAGACCAAGTCGCAGACTGACCCTGACTTATTTTTTCCTATGACTGTACCCTGTTGTTTCACTATAGGGGTGACCGGGGGGTGGCAGGAGATAGGGGTAGGGAAGGGAGGGCAGCTTGTAGGGCAGCTAGGCTTCCCCATTACCCTGGCAGAGCAGCACGGGGACTCTCAGTTAAGAGCCCGACGGTTGCAGCCTTGATATGGGCTGGAGGTTATCAGGGGTTGTGGCAAAGTTAGACCACCCCAGGGTTACCTACCGGCCAGGAGCTAAGGTGGGTGCCTCTGCACCAGCAACCCTGAGCTCACCTCCGGTAATTGGGGCACAGCTTCAGGGAGATGGGCTAGCCCCGTTAGCACCCAGTTCTAGGGTAGGATTGCCTGGGAGAGGGTTGGGTGGGCCAGTGGGAACCGGGGAGGGAAGGCAGCAAGTGAGCCATCCAGATTTCCCCATTACCCTGGCGGAGCAACACGGGGACTCTCAGTTAAGAGCCCCACTGTTGCAGCCTTGCTATGGGCTGGAGGTTATCAGGGGTTGTGGCAAAGTTAGACCACCCCAGGATCACCTACCAGCCAGGAGCTAAGGTGGGTGCATCTGCACCAGCAACCCTGAACTCATCCCCGGTAATGGGGAGGCAGTGTCAGGGAGATGGCCTCACTCAGGTGTCCCTAGGATCCAGGTTAGGATTAGCTAGGGAGAAGCGGAGTGAGGGGAGGCTGCAGGTAGGTAGCCAGCATCAGATCTCAGTGAGAGAAGAAGGGCTAGTGGTAGCCGGGGAGGGAAAGCAGCAGGTATGGCAGCTAGAGTCCCCCATTACCCTGGCAGAGCCCCAGGGGGTTTCTCAGACCAGCAACCCCCTGTTGCAGCCTGGCTATGGGCTGGGGGTATCATGGGCAGTGGCAAGCTTGTGCCATCCCAGGGATACCTGCCAGCCAAGAGCTAAGGCGGTTGCATCTGGAGAGGTGCCCCTGAGCTCATCCCTGGTAAGGGGGAGACAAGGTCAGGGAGGTAGGTGCACTCAGGTAGTTCCAGTGTCTGGGTTAGGATTGCCCAGGGGGGAGAGGAGTGCAGGTGGGCTGCAGGGAGGTAAGCAGCAGGAGTCATCAGCAGGGGCTGAGGTGCTGGGCCTAGGGGAGGCTAGGCAGGGAGACACTGTGGAGCAGGGGGAGATAGGAGGTCAGTGGGGTGTCAGGCAGCTGGCAGAAGCTAGGGATGGGCTAGGTAGGCAGGAGGTCCCTTGTTCTGACTGGCCAGGAGTGACCCCCCTGACAGATTCCCCAGGGTTCCCAGAGGAGGGGCTGTGGGTAGATAGGCAGCCAGGGAGGAGAGTCAAGGGTATAGCAGAGCAGCTACAGGTGGGCACAGGGCCACGGCAGGTAGGGTCCCTACAGGATAGTGACATAGCTCTTTCCCAGACTTGGTTGACAGGAAAGGGACGGTCTGTGCTTTATAGCTGGTCTCTTGCTGGTGCAGAGACATGCCAGTCTCTGGGCAGTATGCGGCCTGGTCTGCAGAGATGCCCCTTCACCATGGACTTGGTGCACCAGGCACGGGGTGGGGGGCAGAGGGAAGCAAAGGAGAATGCCCGTGGGCCACGGTGGAGCCCTGCTCAGCAGGATCTGGACTTCACTGTCCACTGTGGCCAGGACAATGTACTGGACAATGCCGGAGGACAATTTTGCCAGGCCAATCCCTCAGGACTTATTGAGTGCTTCAAGGACGCCAGTGGTGTCCCAGTGCCAGGGAAGGCAGCTGGGGCCCCAGGCACCCATTGAGCAGGGGAGGTGTCAAGAGAGAGGGGATTTGGCCCGGGATTAAAACGGTTACACCTCATTTGGCCACCCTCTACTCTCACCTGGGAAGCAAGGGGTTAACTGGACTGGGGTCCAGTAATGTGTTTTTGACTTGCTTCAGCCATCCAACTGTTTATTCCCCTGTATAAATTTATTGTTTCTGGGCCAGTGTCTGCACCACACACACACTGGGGCTTAAAGGGTTAATGAGCTGCAGTTTAGGAAAATACATTAGGATGCGTGGTGTCTTTTCAGAAATATCCGGGCTTCAAAAGGCTTGATTGTAGTTGGGTGTGAAAAGTACAGAGGGGGTTTGGTGTATGTTAACACATCTGGCTAGTAGAGACAGCTAGGACCCAGGCTGGGGCATTGGGTGTGAAATATAGCACCGGTGACAAATGTTCACTACACACAGCCCAGCTTCAAAGGATTTCTTGATGGGGCCAGGGGTGCGGTTACGCAAGGAGATCTCTGAATGAGTGACCTTATTAAATATAAGAATATTATGAGATGTCCTCGGCTGAACATGTTAAGAGTTACATATGTGTAACCGGGGGACCGAGCCACAAATAATGATTACAGACACATGATGTCTGGCAGGTCCTAAGAGACTGATATTAATATCTCTCTTAATTTTAGTATTACACGGTAATATTTAGTCTCAGTGGGAGCGTCATGCGTGCCGGAATGTATTAATATGTTTCGTGTGCCAGTAAGTATTACTGAACTGAAGTTATGAAGTTATTTTGATAGGAAAAGCCGTTTTTAAACGTCCTTGGGTGGGAGGAGTTTTACTCAGAGGAAAACAGTCAATCTCACCACTGATTTATGAGAGAGGCTGGGTTTAGGTTGTGTTCAATGGGAAATAATTGTATAAGAACCAGGCTCAGCCTATGGCTATTGTCTTTCGTGTCTTTTGTGATTTTCAAGATTGCTGTATGAACTGCTAGTCACGATTTCTGACTATTTCATCATTTCCATCTTAAGTGAGTGTCCATATTTTGTCTGTTATTTGTATATCTCGTGTGTTCACCTTTTTCAAGGAATAAATTACATTTTATCATATTTAAGCCTCGTTCAGTTCAACCCAGTGATATTTGGTGTGTATTATTAATAGCCTGTTACAAAGCTACCGTCACACACACAGACAGCGTTATCCATTAAGCTGCGATAGCAGCAGTTGTAGCACAATCTCGGGAAAACTGCTATTGACATGAATTATACTTTTCCTGCGATCTCGCTGCAATTGGCATTATAAGGCCCACAGGGTACAACAGAGAATTATCATAATATAAATCTATCAAATATGCTCAGACTCTATTTTATAAATGTGCAGGCCCGCCAACAGCTTTCATGGGGTCCTGAGTCCCCGGATTGTTGAGCGGGGTCCAGTCAGGCAGTGCAGGAGGGCCCAGTCAGGCAGTGCAGGAGGGCCCAGCCAGGAAGTGCAGGAGGGCCCAGCCAGGCAGTGCAGGAGGGCCCAGCCAGGCAGTGCAGGAGGGCCCAGCCAGGAAGTGCAGGAGGGCCTAGCCAAGCAATGCAGGAGGGCCCAGTCAGGCAGTGCAGGAGGTCCCAGTCACGCAGTGAAGGAGGGCCCAGTCAGGCAGTGCAGGAGGGCCCAGCCAGGCAGTGCAGGAGGGCCCAGCCAGGCAGTGCAGGAGGGCCAAGCCAGGGCAGTGCAGGAGGGCCCAGCCAGGGCAGTGCAGGAGGGCCCAGCCAGGGCAGTGCAGGAAGGCCCAGCCAGGCAGTGCAGGAGGGCCCAGCCAGGCAGTGCAGGAGGGCCCAGCCAGGCAGTGCAGGAGGGCCCAGCCAGGCAGTGCAGGAGGGCCCAGCCAGGCAGTGCAGGAGGGCCCAGCCAGGCAGTGCAAGGGGGCCCAGCCAGTCAGTGCAAGGGGGCCCAGCCAGTCAGTGCAAGGGGGCCCAGCCAGGCAGTGCAAGGGGGCACAGCCAGGCAGTGCAAGGGGGCCCAGCCAGGCAGTGCAAGGGGGCCCAGCCAGGCAGTGCAAGGGGGCACAGCCAGGCAGTGCAAGGGGGCCCAGCCAGGCAGTGCAAGGGGGCCCAGCCAGGCAGTGCAAGGGGGCCCAGCCAGGCAGTGCAAGGGGGCCCAGCCAGGCAGTGCAAGGGGGCCCAGTCACACAGTGCAGGAGGGGCCAGCCAAGCCGTGCAGGAGGTCCCAGTCACGCAGTGCAGGAGGGCCCAGCCAGGCAGTGCAGGAGGGCCCAGCCAGGCAGTGCAGGAGGTCCCAGTCACGCAGTGCAGGAGGGCCCAGCCAGGCAGTGCAGGAGGGCACAGCCAGGCAGTGCAGGAGGGCCCAGCCTGGCAGTGCAGGAGGGCCCAGCCAGGCAGTGCAGGAGGGCCCAGCCAGGCAGTGCAGGAGGGCCCAGCCAGGGCAGTGCAGGAAGGCCCAGCCAGGCAGTGCAGGAGGGCCCAGGCACGCCGTGCAGGAGCTCCCAGTCACGCAGTGCAGGAGGGCACAGCCAGGCAGTGCAGGAGGGCCCAGCCAGGCAGTGCAAGGGGGCCCAGCCAGGCAGTGCAAGGGGGCCCAGCCAGTCAGTGCAGGAGGGCCCAGCCAGGCAGTGCAAGGGGGCCCAGCCAGGCAGTGCAAGGGGGCCCAGCCAGGCAGTGCAAGGGGGCCCAGTCAGGCAGTGCAAGGGGGCCCAGCCAGGCAGTGCAAGGGGGCCCAGCCAGGCAGTGCAAGGGGGCCCAGCCAGGCAGTGCAAGGGGGCCCAGTCACACAGTGCAGGAGGGGCCAGCCAAGCAATGAAGGAGGGTCCAGTCACACAGTGCAGGAGGGCCCAGCCAGGCAGTGCAGGAGGGCCCAGCCAGGCAGTGCAAGGGGGCCCAGCCAGGCAGTGCAAGGGGGCCCAGCCAGGCAGTGCAAGGGGGCCCAGCCAGGCAGTGCAAGGGGCCCAGTCACACAGTGCAGGAGGGGCCAGCCAAGCCGTGCAGGAGGTCCCAGTCACGCAGTGCAGGAGGGCCCAGCCAGGCAGTGCAGGAGGGCCCAGCCAGGCAGTGCAGGAGGTCCCAGTCACGCAGTGCAGGAGGGCCCAGCCAGGCAGTGCAGGAGGGCACAGCCAGGCAGTGCAGGAGGGCCCAGCCTGGCAGTGCAGGAGGGCCCAGCCAGGCAGTGCAGGAGGGCCCAGCCAGGCAGTGCAGGAGGGCCCAGCCAGGGCAGTGCAGGAAGGCCCAGCCAGGCAGTGCAGGAGGGCCCAGGCACGCCGTGCAGGAGCTCCCAGTCACGCAGTGCAGGAGGGCACAGCCAGGCAGTGCAGGAGGGCCCAGCCAGGCAGTGCAAGGGGGCCCAGCCAGGCAGTGCAAGGGGGCCCAGCCAGTCAGTGCAGGAGGGCCCAGCCAGGCAGTGCAAGGGGGCCCAGCCAGGCAGTGCAAGGGGGCCCAGCCAGGCAGTGCAAGGGGGCCCAGTCAGGCAGTGCAAGGGGGCCCAGCCAGGCAGTGCAAGGGGGCCCAGCCAGGCAGTGCAAGGGGGCCCAGCCAGGCAGTGCAAGGGGGCCCAGTCACACAGTGCAGGAGGGGCCAGCCAAGCAATGAAGGAGGGTCCAGTCACACAGTGCAGGAGGGCCCAGCCAGGCAGTGCAGGAGGGCCCAGTCACGCAGTGCAAGGGGGCCCAGCCAGCCAGGAAGTGGAGGAGGGCCCAGCCAGCCAGGAAGTGGAGGAGGGCCCAGCCAGGCAGTGCAGGAAGGCCAGGCAGTGCAAGGGGGGCCCAGCCAGCCAGGAAGTGCAAGGGGGGCCCAGCCAGCCAGGAAGTGGAGGAGGGCCCAGCCAGGCAGTGCAAGGGGGCCCAGCCAGGCAGTGCAAGGGGGGCCCAGCCACGCCGTGCAGGAGGGCCCAGCCACACAGTGCCGGAGGGCCCAGTCATGCAGTCCAGGAGGGGCAGACCAAGCAATGCATGAGGGTCCAGCCAGGCAGTGCAAGGGGGCCCAGCCAGGCAGTGCAAGGGGGGCCCAGCCACGCCTGGCAGGAGGGCCCAGCCACACAGTGCCGGAGGGCCCAGTCATGCAGTCCAGGAGGGGCAGGCCAAGCAATGCATGAGGGTCCAGCCAGGCAGTGCAAGGGGGCCAAGTCACGCAGTGCAAGGGGGCCCAGCCAAGCAATGCAGGAGAACCCAGCCAGCCAGGCAGTGGAGGAGGGCCCAGCCACGCCGTGCAGGAGGGCCCAGCCACGCCGTGCAGGAGGGCCCAGCCACGCCGTGCAGGAGGGCCCAGCCACCCGTGCAGGAGGGCCCAGCCACCCGTGCAGGAAGGCCCAGCCACGCCGTTCAGGAGGGCCCAGCCACGCCGTGCAGGAAGGCCCAGCCTGGCAGATGACCACGAAAGTTGTGCCCAACTTCCAGTCTCAGCTGAGCAGGTCCCCAGAGCTGCCTGCCGGTGGGAGAAAGGTTGTTTTTTTGTCCTTGTTTTTTTTTGTTTATATTCACTAATACAGATGCAATCCCTCCTACCTCACAGTTATCTTTGCAGAAAAAGGATTACCGACCTCATTCTCCTGAATAATTGAAAGAGGGTCAGAAACCTTGCTTTTGTGTGCAGGCGGGCCGTTCTCCCTGAGCGTGTATAATGAATCCCTGCCCCATGAAGGAGACACAGCCTGTGAGAGGAGACAGTCCTGGCAGTAGTCTGACCTGTTTTACCACTCGACAATACACTCATTTTACAAGTGAGCTTTGTAAAATGTTGTTTGGTCTTTTAAATTAAGTGATATGTATTTTTTTTACTCTCCATTATTGCATTTTCTTTGGGTTTAGATACTTCTAACTATTACAGCCTGACCACCTTAATGTATGGAATATACTATAGCTAATAAAACATATTAATGAAACTATGTGCATGATCTTGAATTGTATGGGATTGTTCCCATCTAAGTGGAGTGTCCCAAATCTGAAGACAGCTTGCCTTCTTATTCTGCTGCCCCGAGGTCTAGTAGTGGACCATACGGGAATGGAGATATGCAGATGAAAGAGTGAAAGGCGAAGAAGGGTCACTCAGTCAGCTCTCCATAAAAAGCTGGCAAAGTGGTGGCTACAGAAACAAAACGTTCTCTCCCATCCACCACCTCTGTGTCAGCCAAACCAGGTGCTACTTTACAGTGGACATCATTAGTAATCCAAAATAATCCCAAGTGTCCCCACATCCCATGTCTGGTTACCCCATGCATGGCAAGTCATTTATTTATTTTTACTTTAGAAGGACATTCAGTCCAAAACAAAATCGTACTTTGTCGTTGTTTCCTTGGATATAGTTGAAGAGCCGCATGAATCCAGTACTGACAGCCGTGTCCCAGTCTCTCGCACAGGCCACCCCTGTGCTCGCCCATTTTGCAGGTTCATATTGTCGAGTCTCATAGTCTGAAGCCTTCAAATCAGAAACATCGAACAATTACATGTGCAGTATAATGCTGAGAATGCAAAGTAACAACGGGGATGGGAGGGAAAATTAAGGACTTTCTTAAGTAAAACAACCATCAATTAAACAATGTGGTGAGTTTAGTATTACATATGTTTTAATACCCTTTCTTCCGCTATCACCAGTCCCTTAGCCTGAGCTGTGTTAAAGATGTAGTGACGTTTTGCAGGGTGTTACGGGCACCTCCGGCAGTGAAGGGGTTAAACTTTTAACTTGAGCTTTTTAAATATATATTTTTAAAAACAACACATAGGAAAACCCAATACCCTTCAAAATATTCAGGATTTCCAATTTAATGTTATAATTTCTTCTTAAGAGATCATTAAATATGCCTTTAAATCACAAGGCCCAAAACTATAATTTACGTTAGCAGAAAAGGATGGTCGTGTATTACCAAGCCAAACCTGTAGATACATAGAAAGGTTTATTAAAAGGGATCTCTACCCAAATATTAAGAATCATAAAGGAATGGAGTCTTGTAAATAAAAGGTCAAAGAAAGAAATATTCAGTACCTGGTGTACTTTTTGTAATTTTTTTTTTATAAAACTACAGATGCGATGTAGTATGTTCAATTTTACATGTAAATCTATGTAGATATATACAGTAAAACGTGTCAAGCCACTTTATCTGCTGGTGTTTTAAGTACCAAAAACAGATCAGTGCAATGCATCCATTCTATTGATTTTAGAGCATTAAATAAAGTTTAAAATGTGTTCAACAATGTCTAATATAAACATGTTATGGAATAACCCAGGAAAGAATGGAAACCAATAAAGGCAGCTGTAGCCCCACTATTCTCTGGCAGCGATGGTGCTGAATTCAATACTGCAGATTTTATTTTACACCAAAGCAGAATTATCTTTTCATAGACACATGGACCTCACTGATTTGTAACCAGAAAATGGTATGTGGACACAAAAGTTTTAAATCTGTATTTCTTGTACAGATGGGATATGAAATAGATGACATTTGATATCACCAGTCAACAGTCATACCCAAAACCTACCCAAGACTGTTATATTTAATCTGTGTGGACATTGGAGTTACCACCGTTCTCTTGATAACCTGAAAAAAAAATTCAGGACAGAATACATCCACAATGATAATGGTGCAGAACTGGCTTAACCTTTGCAGTATTGGGTGTCTAACAGTGCCAGTGTCACCGGACCTACGGCACTTCAGGTCATGTGATTGCTCCTCATGCTGGAAAAGTTGGTGTTCTCCACTTTCATTTCGATCAGACTGGCCGCTGTGTTGGAGCAGTCAGATAGATCAACCCCCTCGTACCCCCTAAGAAAACGAGTGTCTATGACGTACCTGGTAAATCATAAGGGCCACTGGCGTGTCAGGGTTAATGCCACACCAGGTACGTCATTAGGGCACTGTACAGCTTAGGCAAAAGCACCGTCTGACATAATACCTCATTTCCCACTGCTGTCCACTTTGGTAATTCCAGTCCAGATGAGAACAAAGCTTGTGTCACTGTCTTCAGCATGTTAGCCTTTAAAAAAAGAAAGCAGACATTGTCTTCAACGTACAGTCCTATTCATGTGCAGAAATGTGTATTGCATCTACTTACATATTTGCGGTTGGGTTCAGAGTTCGATTTCTAGACCTCCATTTAATAAAATAAAATTAATTTGGTTTGGTTATTTATGGAAGTCTCCCAGCTACAGATCAGGTGCAAAAAAAAAAAAAGCAGCATAAGATTCATTAAAGAAAAACAACTCTATAGAAAGGAATACGGTGTTTTGTATTGGATAAATTTGGTGCTGCGGTTTGCAGTTGCAAAATAAAGGGACAATCCCTCCTAGAGCCAATGTTCACATAAGTCAGTGGCACATCTAGTAGGTGAAAAATTGAAATCATACAAAAATGGTACGATTATATTTTTAAAACAACCTAAAGCTTTTAACTAATGCTGCCCATACCACATTCCCTGTATGTCATAAAGGCCGTTGAACCCTTATGACATACAGGGAAGGACTTGCTGATTTTTCTAGGGAGATATCGTGTTCATTACCCCTCGCATTCCCGTCACTGAAGGCCGGTAGTACCACGTGATCTCTACGCCCAAGCAATTGGTCCATTCCAGGATACTGCTACGGAGACAGGGTAATGTCTCTATAGCAACCGAATGCTTTGGATGTTTAATCTCTTCTGTAAAACTGCAAATTGTTAATCCACACTCCTGGTGCAAGGTAGCACATGTTCCAAATAGAGGGCTATAATTCTATGAACAAAAAAAGTAGGATGGAGGCACACAAGTCCTGCTGCAAAAATGACTGGGTTTTACTGCATAGTATCAGCAGAACTAGTGTTACGTTTCGGGGTCATAGCCCCTTCCTCAGACAATATGAGACCCATGTGACTTATCTGAGGAAGGGACTGTAACCCCGAGACATAACTGCAGCTCTGCTGATACTACGTAGTAAAACCCAGTCATTTTTGCAGCAGTACTTGTGTGCCTCCATCCTACTTTTTTTGTTCATACCAGATACGATAAGGATGATATGACCCAAAGAAAATAGAAACATCCACGTTTCATAGCAAGCAAACAAATAGATAAAACCATAAAAGAGTAATGGAATATTTTTAAGGCAGTAAATAAGATTGAATATGTTTTTTTTTTTAAACCCCCATGGACTTTGTGTGCCATTTATGCAAATATTTTTTTTGTACACTACCACGAGTGCTGTTTCTTGATTTCCTTTGGGGATCATATATTTCTGTCGTATTTTTATGGGACATGCACCAGACCATACAACTGACACACACACACACACACACACACACACACACACACACACACACACACACACACACACACACACACACACACACACACACTGCTGGCTATGTGTAACGTTCTGGTAAGTGCGTCTGCAGGGGGCCAAACTTTATGTATCATGTGTATAGTATTAGCCACGGTGCTTCTAGATTTTAGATACAAAGGAGGTAGAGAGAAGACATCCTTGAGCAGAACTTGCTTGCTTTAAATGTTGTCATTCCCACTATGACCAAAAAGAACCACTGTACATTCAAATAGATTAAACATATAGGATGGGCACATTATTAAACAAGTCAGGCGTATATTGAATGTGATTGTTAACTCTGTGATGCAGGGATCCCTTTCCCTAATGTTTACTGTTACAATGAAGCGCTTCTTCCCATTATATCACTACTACTGTGAAGCTATATGTACATGATGGCACTATACAGGCAGTCCTCAGTTATCCGACACAATGCGTTACTCAAAATGGCGTTGTAAAGCGAAACGTTGTAAAGCGAAACACGTTTTCCCATAGGAACACTGTTTAAATGAAAGGTTCCGTTCCTGAAGGCATTTTTAACACTAAAATACACCAAATATTTTATGCAGGCAATAAGATATGCAGCACACACATAAATTATATAGCGTATATACTGTATTATATATATATATAATATAACATAATAAATAATATATTATATAGTATAATATAATATTATATAGTATAATATTATATATATATATATATATATATATATATATATATGCTCTTACGACGCTTTGCAACGTTGTTTATGTGAATGTGTATATATATATATATATATACACACACGTTGCAAAGCGTCGCAAGAGCGTTGGATAAGCCATTTTGGCGTTGTAAAAATGAACATAGGTATGTATTGCACAGCGTTGGATAAGCCATTCGTTGTAAAGCGAAGCGTTGTAAAACGAGGACTGCCTGTACAAATAAAGATACACATACCGCACACATGCATGTGATAAACTATTATTGGACTGATAGGAGCCTTTAAAAATGAGCTCAAATAAAGGCATCATTTGCTTACTATTACTACGCGCTCAGATTACCTCGGCTGTATTCGATATGCTGTGGAAGATTAAGGGGACCAGATCAATGTGAAGTTTTCGGTCACATTACTATGGATGTTATGGAATCAGTCTCTGAATCTCTGATCATTTGAACGGGGCTCCAGTTTTCCTGAGCAAGAGGAAGGTGGCTTCACAGCAGGTGGTATAGAGGAGTCTGACAATTTGTGGTAAAACAGCAATGCTAATAGAATAAAATGTATACCAACCTTTTCCCGGGAATCTGTAGATCTGTTTGCTGTCTGTCCCAAGCTTTTCTGCCTGCCTGGGGTGAGCTTGTAACGTGTTTGGGTTGTTACAGGAGGTGTCCCTGTTAGCTGGTTATGTAACGCTGGTATAATAGCTTCTCACATTGCACACTCAGGGGGCGATGCTTTCATAACATGAATGGGAGGACTCACTGCAAGAGAGGCACGGCTGTTAACTCCTTCAGTGCTGTAACGAACAAAGAGACGACCCAAAGTAATAGGCTGCAATCTATCTGTAGGGGTTAAAGATGCCTGTTTTGTAATATTTTAACTAGACCACTTCTTTTGTTGCACAGAGCCAATAAGGGGAGCAGCCTAAATCACGTACATTTAGTGTTCCACTTTTTCAGTTTTGATTTGTAAAATATTTGTTTAGTGTTTATTTTCAAAACATTATAACCTGCATGATATTGGGTAAAAAAAAAAAAAAAAAATATATATATATATATATATATATATATATTGTGACAGAAACCAGGGGTTGGTAATAAACTCCATATACAGGGCTCCCAGGATACTGAACAGTTTCTGTCCTGTCTAAGCTGAACAGGGCAGCCTCGTGGTACAGGCACTCCATTCCACAGTTTGTCTGCTGCCTGTTTTCTGTCACCTGTCATGCTGATTAGAGTTCAGGTATATAAGACCTGTTTCCTGTTTCCTCTGAGCCCCGCCCAAGAGCCTGGAAGGCTGCTGAACTGCAGAGGGGTGAGAAAGCCTCTTTCCCAAATCGCTTCATTCATTCTGTTAGTTTGTCTAAAGACTGCAAAGGTACTTATTTTGTTGGTGGAAGTGGACAAGCCACTTCCAACTCTGAGTCAGGGACATCTAAGTTTAAGTTATCGCTCAGACGAGCAGCTTTTTGTTTGGCTTTGTTTTCTGTTTAAACTGTGGCAGTCTCAGTGCCTGGGACTGAATAAACCAGGCATAGCCTGTTTAAAGGAACAGTACGTGACGTCTCATCATTTAACCTACCCTAAAAGACCGTGTTCTAACAGTCCCGGACAGACGGCGGAGCCCCGGAGTAAGCCGTTTGTCACATATGGTGGAGAATGCGGGCAGAACACTAAAAGGTCTGGGGGTTAAAGAACTTTAAAGAAAAGAAAAAAAAAAGTTTTTTTTCTCTCTCTCCAAACAAGATGGAAGACGTGGTGAGTGCGCTGGTACGCAATGTCGCTGTCCAGAGAGACGCGAATGAAGCCCTGCAACAGGCGAATGCAAACCAGCAAGAGACAAACCGCTTGCTGAAAGAGGAGCAACAGCGGTTCGCTCAGGGCTTACAGCAGGAACTCGAGATCCTGAGGGAGACTATCAGTAACCTTCCACTGGCAGCGGCAGCCCCAGTTCCGAAAATGACCAGGGCAAGCCACTACCTTCAGAAGATGGGACCCTCGGATGATGTGGAAGCCTATCTTCTCACGTTTGAACGCACGGCACAGAGAGAGGGATGGCCAGAAGCTGAGTGGGCTGGTCTAATCGCACCCTTCCTAAGCGGCGAACCCCAGAAGGCTTACTTTGATCTAGAGCCAGCCGAAGCTAACGTCTATGCAAAATTGAAGTTCGAGATCCTCGCCCGCCTCGGCGTAACCACGGCTGTTCGCGCCCAAAGGTTTCACGCATGGTCCTTCACGATGGATAAAGCCACCCGAAGCCAGATGTATGACCTCATCCACCTCGCCCGGAAGTGGCTACAACCCGAGATCAACTCAGCAAGCCACATCGTGGAACGGTTGGTCATGGACCAGTTCTTGAGGAAACTTCCCTCTGCCTTACGCCATTGGGTCAGTCGGAGTGACCCCCACAATGCGGATGAGCTTGTGGCCCTCGTAGAAAGGTACAATGCAGCAGGAGAGCACCCGCAACCCACAGTCGTGGAGCAACCCCACTACCCGAGGTTCCAGGACTCTTCCAGAGACGGTAAAAGGGTACCGGGGTTAAGGGGAGCTGAAGAGCGGCGACCACCTTCACGCAGCACCAGCAACAGTGGTTCGCACACTAAGGGCAATAGCCAACATGGGGAGCCGGGAAAAGGCTCTAAGTGGGACACAGACTATGTACCTAAATGTGTAAATTGTCATGAGAGGGGCCACACAGCAAAAATCTGCCCACTAAATGATGAGCCCATGCAATGCAACAGCGTGGAACCTTATTCGCTGTTGTCCCAATGTATGGGCCCTAGCCCAGAGGACCCCTTGAATAACCATCTGTGGGCATTTGTAAAGGTTAATGGTAAGAGGGTTCGGGCACTTCTTGACTCTGGGAGTATGGTCACACTAGTGTCCGAATACCTATTGCCCATTAAGAAGAAACAGGTAAACAGTTCACAAAGAGTGGCAATTTGTTGTATACATGGGGATAATCATGAATATTCCACTGTTGATGTTTTTTTTTAAACAGAATTTGGTTCTTTAGATTTCAAGGTGGGTGTTGTACCCAAACTGGCACATGATGTGTTAATAGGGACCGACTTTCCCCATTTTCTAAAAATGTGGTCCCCAGCTCAGAATAGCGCCCAGAGTTCAATAGCAGACCATAACGAAGTGTTAGAAGAAACAAATCCTTTCCCTTTTTCAGAAATGGAGGTTGACGAGGGCCCAAATAAGAAAGGGGAAAAGGAGGAGTGCTGTGAAATTCCCTTCCCCATCACTACTTTGGTAGGGAATACCCCAAATCAAGATGTTGATCAGGCACTTACCACCCCAGTACAGGATAAGACCCTCGCTGACCTAGAGGTCAGTCCTGGGAGTTTTAAGAAGGCCCAGTGGGAGGACCCCACATTAGCGGTAGCAAGGGGAAATATACGGGACCAGAATAGTACTCATGGCCAACCAGATAGGTCACTTGCTTACCCCTACTTCGAGGTAGAGAACGACCTAGTATATCGGGTTGATAAAAGAAAATCAGTTACAACTAAACAATTGTTGGTACCACGGACATTCCGTAACGTAGTATTACACCTCGCACATAGTCATCCATTGGGGGGACACCTAGGGGTGGAAAAGACAAAAGAAAAGGTACTCCGAAGCTTTTATTGGCCTGGGGTTCTGGCAGAAATTACAAACTATTGTTCCTCATGCCCAGAATGTCAGATCACCGCCCCGTTCAAAGCATACCGCAGCCCATTGGTACCCCTTCCCATAATAGAGGTACCATTTGACCGGATTGCTATGGATCTAGTAGGACCCCTAATAAAGTCTGCTAGGGGACATCAGCATATATTGGTAATATTAGATTATGCTACCCGATATCCGGAGGCAGTTCCCCTACGTAGCACCTCTGCTAAAAACATAGCAAAAGAGTTAGTACTTCTGTTTTCCCGGGTCGGAATTCCTAAAGAGATCTTATCTGACCAGGGAACACCATTTATGTCCCAAGTAACAAAAGAGCTATGTAAACTCCTAAAAATCAAGCATCTCAGAACCTCAGTCTATCATCCACAAACAGATGGTTTAGTGGAAAGGTTCAATAAAACCTTAAAGAGCATGTTACGCCGGGCGGTCGATAAGGATGGGAAAAACTGGGACTGTTTGTTACCATACCTGTTATTTGCCATTAGGGAAGTTCCCCAGTCATCCACAGGCTTCTCCCCGTTTGAACTATTGTATGGCCGACATCCAAGGGGCTTACTGGATATAGCCAAAGAAACTTGGGAACACGAGGTTACCCCTTACAGAAGTGTAATAGAGCATGTTGCCCAAATGCAGGACCGCATTGCTGCAGTCCTACCCATAGTGAGGGAACACATGGAGAAAGCTCAAGAAGCACAAAGGAATACGTATAATAAGGGTGCTAGGGTCAGAATTTTTTTTCCAGGTGATAGGGTACTAGTTCTGGTTCCCACCGTGGAGAGTAAATTCCTTGCTAAATGGCATGGGCCATATGAGGTCTTGGAAAGAGTGGGAGAAGTAAATTATAGGGTAAGGCAGCCAGGTAGGAGGAAACCTGAGCAAATTTACCATATAAACCTACTCAAGCCCTGGAAAGATAGAGAGGTCTTGTTAACCCTAGTACCCCCAGGTCCGTCAGAGAATCAAGAAACTGACCCAGAGGTTAGCATAGCTGAAACACTGTCCGTGCATCAGAAACGAGAGGTCCAGAGTTTAGTGAGAAGGAACAAAGAAATCTTCTCTACACAGCCAGGTAAAACTAACGTAATTAAACATGACATAGTCTCTGAACCGGGGGTCCGAGTTAACCTTAAACCGTACCGAATCCCAGAGGCCAAGAGAGAGGCTATAAGTTTAGAGGTTAAAAAAATGCTAAAACTAGGCGTAATTGAGGAATCCCAAAGTGGGTGGAACAGCCCTATAGTTTTAGTCCCAAAGCCAGACGGTACAACAAGGTTTTGTAATGACTACCGGAAACTAAACGCGGTGTCAAAATTTGATACTTATCCTATGCCCAGGGTGGATGAACTTGTAGAGAGACTGGGCAAAGCCCGATATCTCACAACCCTAGACCTAACAAAAGGGTACTGGCAGGTTCCCCTCACAGAAAGGGCAAAAGAAAAAACAGCCTTCTCAACCCCAGACGGCCTCTTTCAATATAAGGTGCTGCCTTTTGGCTTACATGGAGCTCCCGCCACATTCCAAAGAATGATGGATAAAATTTTAAAACCACATGTTCGGTACGCTGCCGCCTACCTGGATGATGTGGTAATCCATAGTGAAGATTGGCAGTCCCACCTTCCAAAGGTCCAAGCTGTGCTCGACGCAGTTCGGTCTGCTGGACTAACTGCTAACCCCGCTAAATGCACTATTGGTCTGGAGGAGGCCAAGTATCTGGGGTATTCTATTGGTAGAGGGTTACTCAAACCACAAACACTCAAAGTAGAGGCGATACAAAATTGGCCAAGGCCAGTCACAAAAAAACAAGTAAGGACCTTTTTGGGGTTAATTGGCTACTATAGGAGGTTTATTCCCAATTTTGCATCTAAGGCAACCCCACTAACCGACCTCACAAAAGCAAGAGGACCGCTAATGGTAAAGTGGTCCCCCGAAGCCGAACAGGCCTTTAGAAGCCTGAAAGAAGCTCTCTGTGCCCAACCAGTGTTGGTCACACCTGACTTCTCCAAAGAGTTCGTAGTCCAAACCGACGCATCTGAGGTAGGGCTGGGGGCGGTACTCTCCCAGGAGTCTCAAGGGGAGGAGCACCCCATCCTTTATTTAAGTAGGAAACTAAATCCCCAGGAGAAAAATTACTCCATAGTCGAGAAAGAGTGTCTCGCAATAAAGTGGGCTGTAGAGACACTCAAGTATTATCTGTTGGGGAGAAAGTTCCGATTGGTCACAGATCATGCACCCCTTACCTGGATGTGTCAAAATAGGGAGAAGAACGCTAGGGTGACCAGGTGGTTCCTAAGCCTACAGTCCTTTAAATTTTCTGTGGAACACAGGTCGGGGCACAAACATGGCAATGCCGACGGGTTGTCAAGGATGCACTCCCTAATATCCATGGTCGCTCACCCCTCGAGGTCTGAGCTGGGGGGGAGGATATGTGACAGAAACCAGGGGTTGGTAATAAACTCCATATACAGGGCTCCCAGGATACTGAACAGTTTCTGTCCTGTCTAAGCTGAACAGGGCAGCCTCGTGGTACAGGCACTCCATTCCACAGTTTGTCTGCTGCCTGTTTTCTGTCACCTGTCATGCTGATTAGAGTTCAGGTATATAAGACCTGTTTCCTGTTTCCTCTGAGCCCCGCCCAAGAGCCTGGAAGGCTGCTGAACTGCAGAGGGGTGAGAAAGCCTCTTTCCCAAATCGCTTCATTCATTCTGTTAGTTTGTCTAAAGACTGCAAAGGTACTTATTTTGTTGGTGGAAGTGGACAAGCCACTTCCAACTCTGAGTCAGGGACATCTAAGTTTAAGTTATCGCTCAGACGAGCAGCTTTTTGTTTGGCTTTGTTTTCTGTTTAAACTGTGGCAGTCTCAGTGCCTGGGACTGAATAAACCAGGCATAGCCTGTTTAAAGGAACAGTACGTGACGTCTCATCATTTAACCTACCCTAAAAGACCGTGTTCTAACAGTCCCGGACAGACGGCGGAGCCCCGGAGTAAGCCGTTTGTCACAATATATATATATATATATATATATATATATATATATATATATATATATATATATATATATATATATATATATATATATATATATATATATACACACACACACACACATATACAGATTTTACTACAGTATACTGTATGTTGTTATCTGTATAAACCTAACACAGTTTGCTCCTTTTAATTAAATGAAGTAATTGATATGTATATTTCTTGGGGTTGACACATTTAAGTTTTGATATTACGGGCCGCCGAAATCCAGTCTGAAAGTGTGACATCATAATGAGTGATGAATGATTAGCAAATGCTGTGAGCTGAATGTTATCTCCAGCTTGACCACTATATTATTTGTTTTTTATCCTCTCTGTGGCGGGGTGGCGGGCGGGCGGGCGGGGAAAGACACCCACTGAATAAACAAGTAGCGGTGGGAGAAAAAGTAACGCCGATAGGAGTGGGGGTCATGATATTATGAGATAACCAAGAGGTGTCCTAACTTCATTATTGTAATAATTTAGTAAGGCGACATCTATCGAAAAAGGTAAATATTACAGTCAGGTAGAAATGTATTCCGTTTTTATGACTAAATTCATTACAGCAATTTTAAGTTCAGGCATTTCACATCAAAGCACTAAATTACAGGACAAATATGCGTCCCGACAGACCTTTCCGGGATACGGGACAAATCAATGAAATAAGTAACTGTGTGTACGGGACATCCGGCAACCCTATTATTTGTACAACAACAACAATGTGACGTGAGCACGTTATGTCTTTGCTTCATTTGCCGACCTCCACTGTTTGTCTGTTCTGTGTTTTACAGGAACTGCTACAATGTCAGAGCTGCAGGGTACACAGCAATCGTATTAAGAGTTTAACAAAAACAAGTACCCCCAAATATATTGAGTGGATTGATAAATAGGTGTGTCAGTAAAAACTCAATTCCTCTAATAAAGAAAACCTGGTCATTTCTTGGTGAACATAGGTAAATACTGTAATAAAAATGCAGAGCACTAATTATATTGAAGCTCAAATGCCTACTATGGGGCAGATCCCCAGAGCTCTGTTATATCAGGGCAAATAATGCACCGGTATTAACGTGAAAAATATTCTTTAAATAAATGACAACAGATGACATTTTTAGTGCAGCCTCCTCTACGTTCCCCTATGTATTGCTTAATATGTCATTCAGTAGCTTTAATGTAAGAAACAGCAACACTTGCTCTTCCTCATTAGTAGAGATCGAGATGGTGTTTCCTGGTTTTATACCTCAGCACAATACAATATTACTTTTTTTCTGAATGTTTAAACAACGTCCACCAGCAGCAAAGCCCATGCTGACTCAGCTTCTTTTAATGAATACGCTAACGCCCTGTCTGCACACTTAAAAACAACAAACAAACAAAAACCGAAGAGCTGTGAGGTACGGGACATTATCAATCTTATGCTCAAATCCAGGGGTGTAGTAATTTCAAAGAGATCCAAATTGTGGATCAAAAAAATGTAAGACTTGGAAAACTGGAATATATACGGTAACAAGGGCGAGACTCAGGTTATTTGGGACTGTTTTTTCCCCTCGTTCTGATCCGGCCACCCATTATTTTGGAGGTGCAAAAAGGATATATATATATATATATATATATATATATATATATATATATATATAGTTAGTTAGTAATCTACTAAAATCCCTTCTGAAAGCAAACAGGTTTTTCCTGTTTGTATATTCAAACTGAATTTGGGCTGTTTCTCGTACGGACCCTACTTGAAGATGGAATTCACCCCACTCAGTGTGCAAGCGTGAAGATGCGATCACCCGGTCACACCGTGTGGTGTCACCGAGTAGGGCAGACTTTGTGAACCCTGGAAATGCTTGGTGATACTTCCTAGACGAGCAGGACGACGTGAGTGGGGTTAATTCCATCTTCATCCCCCGATCCCTCTACATCCACCCTTGATCCGACCGACCCCTGCTATCGCTGGAAAATTATTGCTCAAGTAGATCCACCTGGTGACACCTACTGCTCAGGACTGGAGGTTTTTCTATTCATCGGATTCTCAAGTAACTAGCACTGGTGCTGAAACTGTTCTTTTTCATCTGACATCTTGTGAGTGGGCATTTGACACATTGACACACTGTAGTAATTGCATTAAATTTATTGTACTATTGAGGGTGCGTTTCTTTTTAGTGCGTATTTCCATGTTGATGGTAAATCCGAAATGAGTATTATTTCTGTAGTTGGTTTTAGATACATGCAGATATTTTGTTTCTGCCAATTGGTGCGACTGTTTGTTGTACCGAAATATCTGTGAATATTTACAGCACTTATTGCCGACATACACGTTTTAAATACTATTCCTACCCAGCAAACCTATGCTTACGATGCTTTTATGCAGCAATCTGTACAGTGCAACTAAAAATATATATGGTTTTTCTGTTGCCTTCTGGTTCACTTGGACATTAGATTTACAAAAAAGCTGAAAAGCTGTTACAAAGCCGAGTGCTTTTCCATTCAATAGTAATAGTAGGTTGCCATGCAGCACAGCACGTTATTTTACTCTTTTCTTATCATCCAAGCCCACATTATACAAATGTTATCTGTTGCATTTACGCTCTTCTCCCTTCCATGTTCCAAGATAATTCTTCTGGCGGTTTCATCACCCTTCCTCCTTGTTATGTTTCTAACACAGGTATTTCAAAAATGTTTTAAATCTCTTCTATGGTTTTCCCTGACTAAGTTCTAAGTAAGTTTTTATGTCATACAGGGACTTAAGATTGCCACATAACATGACATTATATAGAACATGGATGGCCGTAATATTCCAAGTTAATGTCGTATTCACCAAGGTAATTATATGCAAGAACAACATCTGTACGACAACTCATTAGCACAAGAGCAGGCTGGCATGGCAGGCAGGACAACAACTGCCTCCTGTGCTGGGCTTATTTTCATGATTTGGGCTGAATGTAGCTGCTCTGATGCATTAAGAAAGGAACCTGCAGTTTCAGATCAGGCCACAGAGGGCGCCTGTGAGCAGCCAGATGTTCTGTGGTTGCTCCTCTCTGCTCTGGTCTACAGACCCTTCTTTTGGAGCCGGTTCCTACAGGTTAGTCTGTGTGTCTGTATGTGTATGTGATGATGGTAAGTCATGTGTATGTGTGTCAGGGTCTGTGCTGATCAGTAGGCATGGGAGGTGCTGTGCTGGTCATTGTCTGAGTCTGTGCTGGTCTGTCAGTGTGTGTGTTTGTGCTGGTCACTGTGTGTGTGCGTGTGCTGTGCTGGTCACTGTATATGTGTGTGTGTTCTGTGTCGGTCACGGTGTGAGTGTTCTCTGCAGGTCACGGTGTGTGTATGTTCTGTGCCGGTCACGGTGTGTGTGTGTTCTGTGCCGGTCACGGTGTGTGTGTGTTCTGTGTCGGTCACGGGGTGTGTGTGTGTGTGTTCTGTGTCGGTCACGGGGTGTGTGTGTGTGTGTTCTGTGTCGGTCACGGTGTGTGTGTTCTCTGCAGGTCACGGTGTGTGTGTGTGTTCTGTGCCGGTCACGGTGTGTGTGTGTCTTCTGGGCCGGTCACGCTGTGTGTGTGTGTTCTGTGCCGGTCACGGTGTGTGTGTGTGTTCTGTGGCGATCACGGTGTGTGTTCTGTGCCGGTCACGGTGTGTGTGTTCTGTGCCGGTCACGGTGTGCGTGTGTTCTGTGCCAGTCACGGTGTGCGTGTGTTCTGTGCCGGTCACGGTGTGCGTGAGTGTTCTGTGCCGGTCACGGTGCGTGTGTGTTCTGTGCCGATCACGGTGCGTGTGTGTTCTGTGCCGATCACGGTGCGTGTGCGTTCTGTGCCGGCCAATGTTGGGTGTTCTGTGCCGGTCACTGTGTGGGTGTTCTGTGCCGGTCACTGTGTGGGTGTTCTGTGCCGGTCACTGTGTGGGTGTTCTGTGCCGGTCACTGTGTGTGTCTTCTGTGCCGGTCACGGTGTGTGTGTGTTCTGTGGCGATCACGGTGTGTGTTCTGTGCCGGTCACGGTGTGCGTGTGTGTGTGTTTGTGTTCTGTGCCGGTCACGGTGTGCGTGTGTTCTGTGCCAGTCACGGTGTGCGTGTGTTCTGTGTCGGTCACGGTGTGCGTGAGTGTTCTGTGCCGGTCACGGTGCGTGTGTGTTCTGTGCCGATCACGGTGCGTGTGCGTTCTGTGCTGGTCACTGTGAGTGTTCTGTGCTGGTCACTCTGTGGGTGTTCTGTGCCGGTCACTCTGTGGGTGTTCTGTGCCGGTCACTCTGTGGGTGTTCTGTGCCGGTCACTGTGTGGGTGTTCTGTGCTGGTCACTGTGTGGGTGTTCTGTGCTGGTCACTGTGTGGGTGTTCTGTGCTGGTCACTATGTGGGTGTTCTGTGCTGGTCACTGTGTGGGTGTTCTGTGCCGGTCACTCTGTGGGTGTTCTGTGCCGGTCACTGTGTGGGTGTTCTGTGCCGGTCACTGTGTGGGTGTTCTGTGCCGGTCACTGTGTGGGTGTTCTGTGCCGGTCACTGTGTGGGTGTTCTGTGCCGGTCACTGTGTGGGTGTTCTGTGCCGGTCACTGCGTGGGTGTTCTGTGCCGGTCACTGCGTGGGTGTTCTGTGCCGGTCACTGCGTGGGTGTTCTGTGCCGGTCACTGCGTGGGTGTTCTGTGCCGGTCACTGCGTGGGTGTTCTGTGCCGGTCACTGCGTGGGTGTTCTGTGCCGGTCACTGTGTGGGTGTTCTGTGCCGGTCACTGTGTGGGTGTTCTGTGCCGGTCACTGCGTGGGTGTTCTGTGCCGGTCACTGCGTGGGTGTTCTGTGCCGGTCACTGCGTGGGTGTTCTGTGCCGGTCACTGTGTGTGCGTTCTGTGCCGGTCACTGTGTGAGTGTTCTGTGCCGGTCACTCTGTGGGCGTTCTGTGCCGGTCACTCTGTGGGCGTTCTGTGCCGGTCACTGTGTGGGCGTTCTGTGCCGGTCACTGTGTGGGTGTTCTGTGCCGGTCACTGTGTGGGTGTTCTGTGCCGGTCACTGTGTGGGTGTTCTGTGCCGGTCACTGTGTGGGTGTTCTGTGCCGGTCACTGTGTGGGTGTTCTGTGCCGGTCACTGTGTGGGTGTTCTGTGCCGGTCACTGTGTGGGTGTTCTGTGCCGGTCACTGTGTGGGTGTTCTGTGCCGGTCACTGTGTGGGTGTTCTGTGCCGGTCACTGCGTGGGTGTTCTGTGCCGGTCACTGCGTGGGTGTTCTGTGCCGGTCACTGCGTGGGTGTTCTGTGCCGGTCACTGTGTGAGTGTTCTGTGCCGGTCACTGTGTGGGTGTTCTGTGCTGGTCACTGTGTGGGTGTTCTGTGCCGGTCACTGTGTGGGTGTTCTGTGCCGGTCACTGTGTGGGTGTTCTGTGCCGGTCACTGTGTGAGTGTTCTGTGCCGGTCACTGTGTGGGTGTTCTGTGCTGGTCACTGTGTGGGTGTTCTGTGCCGGTCACTGCGTGGGTGTTCTGTGCCGGTCACTGTGTGGGTGTTCTGTGCCGGTCACTGCGTGGGTGTTCTGTGCCGGTCACTGCGTGGGTGTTCTGTGCCGGTCACTGCGTGGGTGTTCTGTGCCGGTCACTGCGTGGGTGTTCTGTGCCGGTCACTGCGTGGGTGTTCTGTGCCGGTCACTGTGTGGGTGTTCTGTGCCGGTCACTGTGTGGGTGTTCTGTGCCGGTCACTGTGTGGGTGTTCTGTGCCGGTCACTGTGTGGGTGTTCTGTGCCGGTCACTTTGTGGGTGTTCTGTGCCGGTCACTGCGTGGGTGTTCTGTGCTGGTCACTGCGTGAGTGTTCTGTGCCGGTCACTGTGTGGGTGTTCTGTGCCGGTCACTGTGTGGGTGTTCTGTGCCGGTCACTGCGTGGGTGTTCTGTGCCGGTCACTGCGTGGGTGTTCTGTGCCGGTCACTGCGTGGGTGTTCTGTGCCGGTCACTGCGTGGGTGTTCTGTGCCGGTCACTGCGTGGGTGTTCTGTGCCGGTCACTGCGTGGGTGTTCTGTGCCGGTCACTGCGTGGGTGTTCTGTGCCGGTCACTGCGTGGGTGTTCTGTGCCGGTCACTGCGTGGGTGTTCTGTGCCGGTCACTGTGTGGGTGTTCTGTGCCGGTCACTGTGTGGGTGTTCTGTGCCGGTCACTGTGTGGGTGTTCTGTGCCGGTCACTGTGTGGGTGTTCTGTGCCGGTCACTGTGTGGGTGTTCTGTGCCGGTCACTGTGTGGGTGTTCTGTGCCGGTCACTGTGTGGGTGTTCTGTGCCGGTCACTGTGTGGGTGTTCTGTGCCGGTCACTGTGTGGGCGTTCTGTGCCGGTCACTGTGTGGGTGTTCTGTGCCGGTCACTGTGTGGGTGTTCTGTGCCGGTCACTGTGTGGGTGTTCTGTGCCGGTCACTGTGTGGGTGTTCTGTGCCGGTCACTGTGTGGGTGTTCTGTGCTGGTCACTGTGTGGGTGTTCTGTGCCGGTCACTGTGTGGGTGTTCTGTGCCGGTCACTGTGTGAGTGTTCTGTGCCGGTCACTGTGTGGGTGTTCTGTGCCGGTCACTGTGTGGGTGTTCTGTGCCGGTCACTGTGTGGGTGTTCTGTGCCGGTCACTGCGTGGGTGTTCTGTGGCGTTCTGTGCCGGTCACTATGTGGGTGTTCTGTGCCGGTCACTGTGTGGGTGTTCTGTGCCGGTCACTGTGTGGGTGTTCTGTGCCGGTCACTGCGTGGGTGTTCTGTGGCGTTCTGTGCCGGTCACTATGTGGGTGTTCTGTGCCGGTCACTGTGTGGGTGTTCTGTGCCGGTCACTGTGTGGGTGTTCTGTGCCGGTCACTGTGTGGGTGTTCTGTGCCGGTCACTGTGTGGGTGTTCTGTGCCGGTCACTGTGTGGGTGTTCTGTGCCGGTCACTGTGTGGGTGTTCTGTGCCGGTCACTGTGTGGGTGTTCTGTGCCGGTCACTGTGTGGGTGTTCTGTGCCGGTCACTGTGTGGGTGTTCTGTGCTGGTCACTGTGTGGGTGTTCTGTGCCGGTCACTGTGTGGGTGTTCTGTGCTGGTCACTGTGTGGGTGTTCTGTGCCGGTCACTGTGTGGGTGTTCTGTGCCGGTCACTGTGTGGGTGTTCTGTGCCGGTCACTGTGTGAGTGTTCTGTGCCGGTCACTGTGTGGGTGTTCTGTGCCGGTCACTGTGTGGGTGTTCTGTGCCGGTCACTGCGTGGGTGTTCTGTGGCGTTCTGTGCCGGTCACTATGTGGGTGTTCTGTGCCGTTCACTGTGTGAGTGTGCATTCTGTGCCGGTCACTATGTGGGTGTTCTGTGCCGGTCACTGTGTGAGTGTGCGTTCTGTGCCGGTCACTATGTGGGTGTTCTGTGCCGGTCACTGTGTGGGTGTTCTGTGCCGGTCACTGCGTGGGTGTTCTGTGCCGGTCACTGTGTGGGTGTTCTGTGCTGGTCACTGTGTGAGTGTTCTCTGTGCTGGTCATTGTGTGAGTGTTCTGTGCCGGTCACTGTGTGAGTGTTCTGTGCTGGTCACTGTGTGAGTGTTCTGTGCTGGTCACTGTGAGTGTACGTTCTGTGCTGGTCACTGTGTGGGTGTTCTGTGCTGGTCACTGTGTGAGTGTTCTGTGCTGGTCACTGTGTGAGTGTTCTGTGCTGGTCACTGTGTGAGTGTTCTGTGCTGGTCACTGTGTGAGTGTTCTGTGCTGGTCACTGTGTGAGTGTGCGTTCTGTGCTGGTCACTGTGAGTGTACGTTCTGTGCTGGTCACTGTGTGAGTGTTCTGTGCTGGTCACTGTGTGAGTGTTCTGTGCTGGTCACTGTGTGAGTGTGCGTTCTGTGCTGGTCACTGTGAGTGTACGTTCTGTGCTGGTCACTGTGTGAGTGTTCTGTGCTGGTCACTGTGTGAGTGTTCTGTGCTGGTCACTGTGAGTGTTCTGTGCTGGTCACTGTGAGTGTACGTTCTTTGCTGGTCACTGTGTGGGTGTTCTGTGCTGGTCACTGTGTGAGTGTACGTTCTGTGCTGGTCACTGTGTGGGTGTTCTGTGCCGGTCACTGTGTGAGTGTGCGTTCTGTGCTGGTCACTGTGAGTGTACGTTCTGTGCTGGTCACTGTGTGGGTGTTCTGTGCTGGTCACTGTGAGTGTACGTTCTTTGCTGATGTTCTTTGTGGTGTTCTGTGCGTTCTGTGCTGGTCACTGTGAGTGTACGTTCTGTGCTGGTCACTGTGTGGGTGTTCTGTGCTGGTCACTGTGAGTGTACGTTCTTTGCTGATGTTCTTTGTGGTGTTCTGTGGGTGTTCTGTGCTGGTCACTGTGTGAGTGTGCGTTCTGTGCTGGTCACTGTGAGTGTACGTTCTGTGCTGGTCACTGTGTGGGTGTTCTGTGCTGGTCACTGTGTGGGTGTTCTGTGCTGGTCACTGTGTGGGTGTTCTGTGCTGGTCACTGTGTGAGTGTGCGTTCTGTGCTGGTCACTGTGAGTGTACATTCTGTGCCGGTCACTGTGTGGGTGTTCTGTGCTGGTCACTGTGAGTGTACGTTCTGTGCTGGTCACTGTGAGTGTACGTTCTGTGCTGGTCACTGTGTGGGTGTTCTGTGCTGGTCACTGTGTGGGTGTTCTGTGCTGGTCACTGTGAGTGTACGTTCTGTGCTGGCCACTGTGAGTGTACGTTCTGTGCTGGCCACTGTGTGGGTGTTCTGTGCTGGTCACTGTGAGTGTACGTTCTGTGCTGGTCACTGTGTGAGTGTTCTGTGCTGGTCACTGTGTGAGTGTTCTGTGCTGGTCACTGTGTGAGTGTTCTGTGCTGGTCACTGTGTGAGTGTGCGTTCTGTGCTGGTCACTGTGAGTGTACGTTCTTTGCTGGTCACTGTGTGGGTGTTCTGTGCTGGTCACTGTGTGAGTGTTCTGTGCTGGTCACTGTGTGAGTGTTCTGTGCTGGTCACTGTGTGAGTGTTCTGTGCTGGTCACTGTGTGAGTGTCCTGTGCTGGTCACTGTGTGAGTGTTCTGTGCTAGTCACTGTATGAGTGTTCTGTGCTGGTCACTGTGTGAGTGTGTGTTCTGTGCTGGTCACTGTGTGAGTGTTCTGTGCTGGTCACTGTGTGAGTGCGTGGGTGTTCTGTGCTGGTCACTGTGTGAGTGTTCTGTGCTGGTCACTGTGTGAGTATTCTGTGCTGGTCACTGTGTGAATGTGTGTTCTGTGCTGGTCACAGTGTGAGTGTGTGTTCTGTGCTGGTCACTGTGTGAGTGTTCTGTGCTGGTCACTGTGTGAGTATTCTGTGCTGGTCACTGTGTGAATGTGTGTTCTGTGCTGGTCACAGTGTGAGTGTGTGTTCTGTGCTGGTCAGTGTGTGAGTGTTCTGTGCTGGTCAGTGTGTGAGTGTGCGTTCTGTGCTGGTCACTGTGCGAGTGTGCTTTCTGTGCTGGTCACTGTGTGAGTGTGCGTTCTGTGCTGGTCACTGTGTGGGTGTTCTGTGCTGGTCACTGTGTGAGTGTGCGTTCTGTGCTGGTCACTGTGTGAATGTGTGTTCTGTGCTGGTCACAGTGTGAGTGTGTGTTCTGTGCTGGTCAGTGTGTGAGTGTTCTGTGCTGGTCACTGTGTGAGTGTGCGTTCTGTGCTGGTCACTGTGTGAGTGTTCTGTGCTGGTCACTGTGTGAGTGTTCTGTGCTGGTCACTGTGTGAGTGTGCGTTCTGTGCTGGTCACTGTGTGAGTGTTCTCTGTGCTGGTCACTGTGTGAGTGGGTGTTCTGTGCTGGTCACTGTGTGGGTGTTCTGTGCTGGTCACTGTGTGAGTGTTCTGTGCTGGTCACTGTGTGAGTGTGCGTTCTGTGCTGGTCACTGTGTGAGTGTTCTCTGTGCTGGTCACTGTGTGAGTGGGTGTTCTGTGCTGGTCACTGTGTGAGTGTTCTGTGCTGGTCACTGTGTGGGTGTTCTGTGCTGGTCACTGTGTGAGTGGGTGTTCTGTGCTGGTCACTGTGTGAGTGTGCGTTCTGTGCTGGTCACTGTGTGAGTGTCCGTTCTGTGCTGGCCACTGTGTGGGTGTTCTGTGCTGGTCACTGTGTGAGTGTGCGTTCTGTGCTGGTCACTGTGTGAGTGTGCCTTCTGTGCTTGCCAGCAGGGTCGGTTGGGAGATTGGCAGAGCCTGGTGCAGAGTGTGCATGCGAGGGCCTCTTACCGCCTCCGGAACTGACATCTCTTCCTATTAACATGCAACAACGCATTGCATTCATGTAATGTGCGGTCGCATCGTCGCATGGTAGCAGGAGGAGATGCCGGCACTTACAGAGAGGCCCTGCGCTCTCCCCCAGCTAGGGTTGCCAGGTGTCCGGTTCTGAACCGGACAGACCGGTAATTTGTCCACCTGTCCGGTAAAAAATGAGAGGTAATACCGAACATGTATGTGTCCGGTATTCTCCCTCTCTGAACTGGCAGCGCGTGTGCCAAGAGTGGCCGGGTGCAGGGTCCCTGCTCCTACCTCAGATTCAGAAGCAAAAGCTGCAGTTGAGTCTCCTGCAGGCTGCGGGGTCTGGTAACCAGGGCAACGGGCGGCATCATCTCCCCCCTCCCCAAGCCAAGGAGAAGACTGACCAATGAGAGGGCTCTACATCATTAAGGAGCTCAGCACCCCCATATACATGCTGGGAAATGTAGTTTCCTTCCAGCTTTACATGTGGGAGAGGAGAGCTCTACTGTGTCCCTGTCTGACAGGAGGTCCACAGGTACATACCAGGAGGGGAGGGGGAAAGGATGAGGGAGGAGGAGGAAAAAGAAGAGAAGAAGAGGGGTCGTGGTGGTGAGGAGGAAGGAGGGGGTGGTGGTGTTGAGGAGGAGAGAGGGGTGAGAGGATTAGTGGGGGTGAAGATGAGGGGGTGAGAGGGTGAGGAGGGGTGAGAGGAGGACAGGGGTGAAGATGAGGGGTTGTGAGAGGAGGACATGGGTGAAGATGAGTGGTGGTGAGAGGAGGACAGGGGTGAAGATGAGGGGGGGTGAGAGGAGGACAGGGGTGAAGATGAGGGGTGGTGAGAGGATGAGGAGGGTTGCAACAATCTTGGATGTAGTGGGAGAGAAACATTAAGATCATGTATGACTGCTGGTATGTTATTTATAAATTATCTGACCATTATGTCATTTTTTTTTTACATTTCAGGCGCTCAAAACCCCAAATCCCTCCCAGATTTTTTTTTACGAAACAGAATATGAAATAGTGCAAATTGGTGCATACGTGGAGTTAAATTTAGAAAAAATTACCTAACGGTCAGAGAATTTATAAATAACTTACCTCCCCACCTTTTCCAGCGTGCCGCATTTTTCTCCATTGTGACCAGTATTTTTGGACAAGCCACCTGGCAAACCTACCCCCGGCCCAACTCTGGTAATCAGTTTAAATGTTGTGATGGTTAATTTAACCACAACATTTTAACTGTGGTTACGAAAGTTGAGTCGGGGAAGAGCGTTGGGCCTCTGTAAGCGCAGGGCTAGGTGCATTCGCACCAACGGCACCTCCAAACCGGCCCTGTGTCAGTGTGTGTGCAAGGTCTGTGCTGGTTAGTGAGTGTCTGCAGGTCAATGTATGTTTATGAGGTATGCATTGTATGTATGTATGTATGTCTTTATTTATATAGCACCATTAATTTACATAGCGCGTCACAGTAGTAATACATGTGACAATCATATAAATAACAAATAATACAAATAACAGATCATGGGAATAAGTGCTTCAGACTTAAAAATTAACATTTAGGAAAAGGAGTCCCTGCTCCGAAGAGCTTACAATCGAATTGGCTGGTAGGAAGGACGCACAGACAGCAGGAGGGCGTTCTATTAAATGCGTCTGCAAGGGGCCAAGCTTTATGTATCAGGTGTATAGTATTAGCCCCAGAGCTACACATATGTTTTGTTAAGCAAGTGTGTTTTAAGGTGGGTCTTAAAGGTTGATAGAGAGGGTGCTAGTCAGGTGTTGAGGGGAAGGGCATTCCAGAGGTGTGGGGCAGTCAGTGAGAGAGGTTAAAGGCGGGAGAGGGCTTTAGATACAAAAGGGGGTAGACAGAAGACATCCTTGAGCGGAACGCAGGAGTCGGGATGGTGCATAGCGAGAAATTAGGGCTGAGATGTAAGGAGGGGCAGAAGAGTGTAAAGCTTTAAAAGTGAGGAGAATTGAGTGTGAGATGCGGGATTTGATAGGAAGCCAGGAGAGGGATTTCAGCAGGGGAGACGCTGAAACAGATTTAGGGAAGAGTAGAGTGATTCTGGCAGCAGCGTTTAGGATAGATTGTAGGGGAGACAGGTGAGAGGTCGGAAGGCCAGACAGCAGGAGGTTACAGTAATCGAGACGGGAGAGAATGAGGGCCTGTGTAAGAATTTTAGCAGTCTAGCAACAGAGGAAAGGGCGTATCTTTGTAATATTGCGGAGGAAAATAATGTCAGGTTTTAGATACGTTTTGAATGTGAGAGAGGAGTGTGTGTATATGGAAGTGTGCATCGTGTATATTATGTTGCTGTTTGCAGTGAATGTATCAAGTGTGATTGTGTTTATATTGTGGGTGCTTATTTATACAGTGGATGTCTGGGGACCACTGGCCACTTGATATCTGGGACGGAAGGAGGCATTTGTCCGGCACTTAAAAATCTGCCAGCCAGCCCTCTGAATAGGCTTGATGTCACTTTACAGATATGTTAACTTGCATAACATGCAGCTCTGTCATTATTGTCTTTACTCCAGTAATTAGATCTGAGTAGAGAGAAAAAGGAGAGGGAAATAACGCTACGTGATTTAAAATCTTAATTCTGTCATTAGACCCATCCAGACACTGCAAAAGCGTATTTCAGGCTTCAGGACTTATGCCAGGCTAGCTTTAACGTTATAGTGCCTCGTTTGCATATCATTTTCATTAACAGCCAATAATATTAATGCAAAGCTTGTAACGTTAACTTTACGTTACCGACTACCTTGTTAGCATTAACGAGACTTTAACTGGAGGTTAGCGTCACGTTAAGTGCCCTAAAGGAGCCTAGTTAATGCCCCCTAAGTGATGTTAACCTCAGTAAATGTGTGGTCAATGCTATGGGATATTCACTAAAATAAGTGTTGGTGAAAATGAGATGCAAACGAGGCATTATCACAAACCAACTAAACTCTGTTAAGCTTAACACAGGAAAGTAACATTAGATTTTTTAAGTCATAGGTTACTCCCATCCGGATCCTGAAATATGGCTTTTGGAGTGTTTGATGGGTGTAACGTCACAGTCGCTCTCCTTCAAGCCCTTTTTCAGGCTCTGGATAGGAGTAGCGCCAAGACTAACCTAACACGTTATGTACGTTAACGCATCAATACTGACATTTACCCTAAGCTAATGAGCGCAATCACTGCTGTTATTTATACATATAATTAGCTTAGTGAACACCCTGTTAACTCAGGAAACACAACATCCATTCTATGTTTATGGTAACATTACATTATGTGCCCTAATTAAACACAGTTTTATGCCTAAATTGTTGCAGTGTCCTTTTACTAAAAGTTCATGGCAGTTATTATTGAAATCCCTCTGAACTAACCTTGGAGTTGGGTGGCTTTGGGATCATGTACTACAAGCCGCTAGTCTGGGGCAGTTTCTCAAGACTTAATGGCAGTTCCATGTCAAGCAATATTACCTTCGACACAAACAATGCCAGCCAACAGCTCTCCGATTCCGCAGAAAGTTTCCACAATTTGAGAGTTGCTTTTGGGTAAACACAATGAAAAAGTCACTGGTAAGACACAAAAATATTATGTTTTTATATATTAATAGTGTCAAAATGAAAAAGAAAAGCGCACAGCGAATCATTTTAATCTGGTCTGTAACTGTTTCATACGCCCATAATATATATTTTCTTTAACTGTGCATGCAATGTCTTGTATATAATGTATACCCTGCTCATTTATGTAACTGTATTTGTAACCATGTATTATTTGTCTTAACTCTGTGCCCAGGACATACTTGAAAACGAGAGGTAACTCTCAATGTATTACTTCCTGGTAAAATATTTTATAAATAAAATAGTACAGGTAGTCCTCGTTATCCAACGTTGCACTTTACAATGAATGGCATATCCAATGCTTTACAATGCAACCCTATGGGCCGTTTTGCGACACCGGAATATCATTTGGCCAATAAAAAAAAATAAAAAAAAGGTAAGAATTGCACGTACAAGAATAATAATAAAAATAAGCTGATTGCAAATGTGCAGAGGGTTCGGGCTTTCTGGGATAGCTAGCGAGATGTTCCAATGGCGGTCAGTCGGTGTTGAGATTAACCCGGATATTCACCACAGCTTGCAGGACACTGGGCATAACCTCCGGCGCACCACCGGTATTCAAACTGCTCGTATGCTGCTTGGTTGGTAGAGGCACTGAACGATGATGACAGTCCGGTGCTTGCGAATGTCTCAAATGGGTCCCGTAACTGGCTCTTTCTCCAGAGTCTTTTGGCGAAAGTTATATCGAAGTCTGAACTTTATTCTACGGGACACACCTTGCATTGCTACTTTTTATAGTCGGCCTAAGATGCACAAAAATAAGATCCCTCCACCTGGTCACCGTATTGTGTCTGGGATAGAAAATTTAATAGAGAAACCTAGCGTACATGTGGACGTCACACGCTACCTGTCAGCCAGCAGGGAATCTGGCTGACACCGAGTGGTTTGAATACCTTTAGTTTCATAAAACGCTACCTCGCAATATATTAGGGGGCAATGACTTTATATTTGAATTACGCTATGTTTAGAACGGAGAGTATAGAGTTCTTAATAGGAACCGTTCTTCAGTCTATTCTACCAACTCTGTGTCTCTCTGGTTACCTATACCTATGTATTTAGCTGGTTACATGGTTACAGTAGCCTATCATTACTGGGAATTCTGCTAATGCACAATGGTATATAATGGTATATATCGGCTTCTTTGAACTTCCTTTTGGTAATTGCATCATTTTAGCACTATAATAACCTGCTACTACTAAAAAAAAATAAAAAAAATTTTTTTGAAAACCCTTTGAGCTTGAGGAACATTTCATTGCTAAAAGAATGAAATGTTGGGGTTCTTTTAAACTCCAACTGATTGTATTTTAGTAGCATAATTAACATAGAGGTTATTTGAAATTGAGCTGCAGTATATGGTTCCCTTTTGATTGAATTATATCTACACCAGCTTTATTACCACAACAGTATATTTCTATCAATCCTGGTAAGATGGGTGGCATTACTATGAAGTGACTATTAAAGGTATACCCTCCATTGACTCACTATATACTAGCTATCACGAGCCCAGGGCTTTTAATTATTTCTTACATTTATTTACACACTATATTTCTTATTAGACTTATTAAACTGTAGCTTTACGTTATGATTAATGTTGATTAAAGATGAACGTGCCAGTTGGATACGGTGAGGCTTTAGAGTGTAGATATAACAGTGGTCTTTTCGCCTTATTGCAGTTACCCATTTTGAACCGCCCTAATATTATAAGCTGAGCAAGGGTGTTTCTTGAACTTTATATAAATTACATGTAATGTCTGTTTCACAATTCACTTGGTGCGCGACATCCTCTATTATCACATATTAATAGTGTGTAACCATGTTACATTGGCTTACATATACCAACCCTGGCATCAAATCCTGCATTTTGTGTCCGCTTTTGTCAACTTACTAACATTGCCTTTCTTTGAGCAAGATGGAAGTTGCATCGATATAATAGTCAGATTTGCACCTACATTGGGAAGCCACTGATCACCTTGCAGTGAGGGAAATAAATAAATGGCGCTGCAGGCTCATTTGAAGAAAAATGTTACGTGAACCGGAAACTAGTCCTCCAAGAAATGAGGCATATCAGCAGCAATTACTCCATTTCCCTATGGTTAGCACAACCACAGAAAAAAAAATACTCCACGCTCACAGGACTGTCCCCTGGCACGTTTCACATTTAAGTACTACACATCCTAGACCAGTGGTTTCCCACCTTTTTTTGGTTAAGGAGCCCTAGAATTATATTGTGAAATTCTGCGAAACCCCAACCCTCTCGAGCGCATCTGAGATCAGATGCATTGTAAGGAACCCCAACCCTCTCTAATAGCGCGTCTGAGACCAGATGCATTGTAAGGAACCCCAACCCTCTCTAATAGCGCGTCTGAGACCAGATGCATTGTAAGGAACCCCAACCCTCTCTAATAGCGTGTGACTTAAAACTACTTGAAAATTTCAGGGAACCCTTTAGGGATGCCCAGGGAACCCAATGGTTCCTAGGAAACACATTTAGAGGTATTGCTCAGCTTCTGTTGTTGCAGAGACAGGAAACACATGAAACACCAGAGACTGGACGTCCTTTCAGCCTTGCTTTATTTGAAGCAGTCACAACATTGTCATTGTCCTAATAAAATGAAGGCCTCTTAATGCATACAGTAATCCCAAGGATTGGTGTCACAGTCACATTTCACAGAAGTACTAAAATAAATGACCTCCCTTGCTGGTGGAGGGGCCTGCAACACACCGCTTTGCGTCGTTGTGTGTCAGGCCCCTTCAGGAACAAAGAGGTGAACTACAGGTTCTTTTTTTTGTTTTTTTTTTCATCTAAAAGGCTTAAAAATGTACAAATATTGAATGAAGGTAAAAAGTAGAGTTTTTGAACTTCTAATATTTACAAATAATATAAAAACTGCATGAGGCATCAAATGATGCTAGATTGTTACAAAAAAAACAAAATAATCTTAATATCATGCAGCCAGTTTGTAAAATTATTTTAGTTTTTAACAAGTAAAAATTGTTAAGAGATTTTACCGGCATATTGCTTAAACAAAAAAAGTAACCCAATTTATTCTTTGGTAACCAAAATTTAGCAGGAACTTTGTAAATAACAATAACAAAACAATCATTGGCATTCATTTCTTTTATTTTGACAATGGAATCTGTGTTTGTATTCTGTCAAATGAATGCCAATCATCAGAACAGAAAGGTTACACAAATCGCTCCGTAGTGCAAGTTCTCAGATTAGCAACAAGAAAACAACTATTCAGAAAAGCGGCCACCGATTTGCAGCTACAGTAAGAAGGCGTAACCGAGTCCTGCAAAACTCTGCATTGCAAGCCATTTTAGCATCAAAGGGATTAAATACCTGGCAGTGTGGTGGTTTATTTCAATACACCCGTGGCTCTACTATTCACTGCAATTCTCCGGGGACGTTGTTTTGCATTCACAAATTTCCACCCTCTGCAAGATTTCTCCATTTCAGGCTAAGGAAGCGATGCACTTCCATGAACATACACTTCAAACTTCAGGCTTTCTGCTGCGTGAAGTTATTAGGAAAAAAAACCATAGGCTTGTGGCTTGTACCGCTGCACAGCAGCTGAAAATGCACAAGAGAGAGGACTCACAACTGCTCTGGCAATATTAAAAAAAAAGGGAAAGAAACCTGAATAAACCAGTACCAGAAGAATCATAACCTAGCAACTTGATTGTGTTAGCCTGACAAGCCCTCTACCAGCCGCACTCGATATATGAAGCTCAGGTTGAAATCCAGAACTTGGCTCTTTCTAGCAGTGCATCCACAGCCTACAATACCCTGTTTAGTAGATCTCACTACGATTCATAAACCTAATACTATAAAGCATGTCCAACCCACTACCGCAAACTCTGCTCAACTTTCTTGGGATTCTTTTGCCACTTCCATTATAATCTGAATTTCAAAACTTCAGCTCCAAACCTAGCACCTGTGGCAAAACGGTCTCCGCTTTGGGTCCAAGGCTCTTCATCTTGGCAGATGCTGCATACTAGACCAAGCCCCGCCAAATGCTATCATACAGGCACAGCAATGCTAAAGCATTTAATTTACAGATGCCAAGTGCCTGGCAATGCTTAACATTGTTTGTTTTGGGACCAGGGCTTTCTCAGTGCTTCCATGGGATCAGTTCCATACATTTCGATGAGAAATGGATGCGCCCTCGGTCTTTAACTATTTTCTTCTAACGAGCCAGTATATTCCCCTGTATTCCCTTCTAAAAGTTTAGTCATCAAGTCTATGGGGATTCTGGGGTGAGCCTCTTCAGCATCCATGGAATAATTTAGATCAAAGTCAGTCCTGTGAAACCTGTCCAGACTCCTTGTGCTCATCAAAGGCACCTTCAGTAGGCTGTTTTCCACACCGTCGACAGCCTCGCCTTCTCCTTCACAAATCACTGTCATAGGGCTGCTCTGGAGGCGGCTACGGACATTATACTTGCTGCTGGCTGCTGAAGGCGGCGTTCTGGAGCGGCTGTACCTGGTGCCCGAGACGGACATGCTCCTGGGCATCAGTCCCTCACTCTTGGCCCATTCCTCCTGTGCCCTCTTGTTATTGCTTGGTGAAGACAATGTTGGGCTTTCAGGGGGCTCCAGGGATGTATCGGACATCGACCTCTGAAACCTTGGGTCGGTGTGCTTCAGCATTTCCGCAGCAGACATGCGTGAGCCACACTCAGACCTGCTTCCCTTCTTCAACAGCAGGGCCTTGAAGGTGTCGCTGCTAGTACTGGTCCTCCGAATACTTCTTTGGATTGGTCCCGGCTGCTTGAAGGAGCTCAGACTTGGAACACCGCCCGTTGGAGTCACTGGAGGAGAGGGACAGTGGTTCTTGCAGTGATCGTCATCAGACTCCTTGCGGCCAAGAACCTTCCTTTTGGATCTGCAATTTAAGTAAGAAAACACATTTACATTTTTGACAGTAGATGATTGTTACATCAAAGCAGCAGTTCATCCTTTAGCACTACTCGGTTTGAAACGGCATGTATATTAATTGTGCCACATCTATTTAAAAAGCAAACAGCTCTGCAAATCTTTACCATTTTTAATTTAAGATATGCTGTTTGTTAGGGACTCACACCTAATTGTAAACAGCATGCAGGAGAAATTCCGGAGTAATACACCAGTTTTTAGAGAATGACAATGAATAGCCCCTGTAAAACTAGTACAGAAATCATAGCAGTTGTGAAAAAGCTGAAAAGGCACTTGCATACTGTACATTAGGCAGGAAAAAAAATGGTCAGGTAAGTGGAAAACCTTAAAAAAGCATTTGATTTAAGTCCACTTTGTCTGTGCTTTTGCATCGCTCTGGCTTTATAGCAACTGTGCTTCAATGCATCAAAGCTTTGTGTCAACATTTTCTCCACTTGTGTCTGTCAGCAACTTGTAGAATTTGATAAGTTTTCATCCAGGAATATACACAAAAGTGAAAAGGGGTGATTTGTCGAGTATACAAATATCGACAGAGCACAATGTTTCGGGGTGCTATCCCTTCCTCAGGTGCAGAGGAAGAATAGGAAGAATTTGGTAAGCGCAATATTATAAAGGTGCAGTTATTTGTATCTTATGCCAGAGAAGAGTTCAGCTCTATTCCAATTAATATGATTAAAATAGTCTTCAACACAGGGAAGAAGTCTTCACAATATACTGAATAGATGCCTTAATGTGTTAAGCATTGTTTTGCTTCCTTAAACATGTAATTGAGATGTATTTAATCTAATGTCTGATTTAGTTGGCTATAAGGGCTATTGCCCATCACCATGTTTAGTGGTGGTAGGGGGGGGGGGGGGGGTGAAGGGGGTTATTGCCCCTGGGTGGGTGGTTAGGCCTTTGGGGCGGAAGCAAACATTCTGGCACGGGTGCTACATTTATTTACTATAGGATGTCCAGTGATTGTCAATGTGAGTATCTGTGCATAAATAACCACTGTGACAATCAATGGATTAAATTACTAGTATGTGTGTATATTCTTGTAATGTATATTTTGTATATATTGGAATGGGAAAAAGCGCTAATAGAGCTAGTGACCATTACTGTGTGTATGGGGAGAGTCTTGCTCGGGGGTAGGGTATGTGTTTTTATTTTTCTATACTGAATTAAAGCAGGGTGTCTCCGGCAGTGAACCCCGTTAATTTCAGCTCCCAGGACCCCTTGTTTCTGGAGATATATACCTCTGTAAGGGATGCTAGTTGCAACTCTGACAGGGAACAAGTGGCGTGGGAGCTTTAAACCCCAGCCGGCGCGGTTACCGGCACCCCCTACAGAGATCTGCATCTCTGAAAGCAGGGGGTCCCCGTAGTTGAAATGAATGGGGTTCACCTCAGACTCCCTGCTTCAATACAGTATAGAAAAAAATATTTTAAGGACAGGCTAGAGTCTGTTTGAGCTGCTCAAGGAGATACACAGAGAGACTGCCTCTCTCTGGGACTCCTCTAAGCAGCTCTGACAGACTCATGGCTGGCTTGGTAGGATTAATGCTTCTGTGGTCCCATTCAGAAGCAGGGACCCCCCCGCTGAGTTAATCCTCCCAGGCGCTTACTGCTTTCTTGGCCCCGGCTGCACTCCGGCCCTCGCAAACTTTCATAGTCACGGAGGCAGTAAGTCTGGCAATATCTGTAATTAAACACACAACCCAATCCTTTATCTTCTCTGCATACCCAGTCAACCAACCCCACACTGATGAGACAGATTAAGGTCGAAACAGCTGTCTGTGGGTGGGTTTTCTGGGTATGCACCTTAACCCTGGCTGTGCTCAAAGCTGTGACCATGCAGCAAGCTTAAGCCTATAGGGAACCATGTTAAAAATGGTTTTTGAAGCAAAAAGTGGCACTGTGTGCTCATTTGCATGTCATTTCCCAGAATCCCTTGCTGCAGTGGAAGTGCTGTGTGATAATGGTGAAAGGCGGGGTTGCAGACCTGCCTAAGACATGCAGATGAGCATACAGTTGTATTTGTGTGTGTGTATATATATATATATATATATATATATATATATATATATATATATATATATATATATACATACATACACACACACACACACACACACACACACACACACACACACACACTACAGAGCATGGCCAAATGTATACAACAAAAGACAGAAAAGCCCAATGCTACATCCAATGTGACAAACTATATAGTAATCAGTATATAGTTAAATACTGTACTTCGATAATCATAATAATAATATTATTATTTATTATTGGAGGGGAAATGACTGCAGTGAGTCTGTCCATACATCAATATGAATGTATACTGTTTATTATATAATTTGTCACATTGGATGTAGCATTGGGCTTTTCTGTCTTTTCTTGTATACATCTGTAATTATCCTCAGTGGATACCTGATAAGGGGAATTGTTTAATCCCCAAAAAGGTTGAGTCATTTGTTTTTCAGCTACTAGTTATTCTATCGTTTTTCCCCCAGATATTTTACCAGGAAATATGTAATAATTGTACACGCCATGCATTTAATGACATCCAGGGAAGGCATTTTGATGTTGAAAAAGGCAATGTTAAGGAAATGCAGTGGTGCTTGCAGCACAATATCAACTATTCACCTGGAGAACGGACTTTAGGAGGCAGTTTCCACACATTCTAGTGAATATCCCACGAATGAATGACAATGAATGTCAGAGAGGAGATTAGGATATACAACTTTGGTTGATGGAACACACTCAAACAACACAGCATGGGGCAATGATACACAGCATTGACAGTGATAATCCATCTCACTGTGAATTGTTTAACAGAGTGGGAAACAACAATGGTTTACACATTAAACCAGCGATGGGTGCATGCAGCACATTTGTTTTATGTGGCTTCTGAGAGGACAACTAGTAACCACTTTAACTTGATATGACTGTGTATGTAACTTTTAACAGCTTGTTTGGTATAGACACGCGGGTTGCAAAACTCTTAGGCCCGTATTGTGAAGGCGTTTTCCAAATCGCAGAGGGGAGTCCAGCTCTATTTCAATGAACATGATTAAAATATTCTCCAACGCAGGGCAGAGCTCTTCACAGAATACTGAATAGATACCTTAACGTCTGAAAGCTCCCGTTGTTTCCCTTCCTTAAACATGTAATTAAATACATCGCAATCTAATGACTGATTTATTAGATTAGACTGCACTAGATTAGACTCCTTCTATAAATTCACAAGTGAAACGCTACATAGAACATATTTTTGTATGCTTCATGGCTTTATTGGGTGCATGCTCCATAGTAGAAAGAGACAGAACTTGTACAGGTACAGAACTAGCCGGTAAATTAGAAAACAGAGGGTGTTATTAAATGAGAAATCCTGGCTGCTCTGTTTTTGGTAAAAATGTTTATCTTTTTCTGGTTCCGACAGTGTTGGAACCAGAAAGTTCTTCAGAGTTCAATCTCATTATTTGCCGCTTCGAGACTTCCTAGTTTCCAAGACATATACCGGTGAAGTTAAAGGTGTCTTTGCTCCTCCAGGGAAAATAAAATGGCTGTTCAAATCTTACGGGTCATACGTTGCCACTTCCTATTGGATTTAAACACCCTGGAGAAATCAGGATGTAATGCCGGTAAATTAAGCGGTAGGTATCTCGGAACTGTGGGAGTGAAATTACCGTGGTTCGGAAATTTTTGGCCATGGGATAACATTGAATCAAAAAGTAAAACTATAACATGGCCTAACACCAACCAGATAATATGTGGGGTAAGAAATATATGATATTGCTAAAGTAACAACGTTGAAGCTGACCAGATGGTCTCTCCCATTCCCATCATATCAATAACTAGAATATTGAGCATTAGGGGTCATATATAAATAAACAACAAGACACCAACACGGATGTTCAAAGTAGAAACGTGTATTCAATATAAATAAGTATAGAAGAAGGTATAGATGTCACACCACTGCTTTAAACAAATTAAACAAAAATTCACTTTTGGTGCTTACTTCCTGCTGATCCCGGCGTCCCAAAGCTGGATCCTATGTAACAGTAATAAACAAAAAAATAGAAGGAGCACACAAAAGATTTTGGTGGTGTCAAAAGACTTCCAAGTGTATTAGTACATCAGAGTCAGTACAGGTAACGTTTCTGGACACCAGGTCCCTTCCTCAGATCAAACACGAGGTGTTTGGTCTGAGGAAGGGACCTGGTGTCCAGAAACGTTACCTGTACTAACTGATGTACTAATACACTTGAAAGTCTTTTGACACCACCAAAATCTTTTGTGTGCTCCTATTTTTTTGCTCATTACTCTTCAATATAAATACAGGCAAACCCCGGTTTAAGGACACTCACTTTAAGTACACTCGCGAGTAAGTACATATTGCTCAATAGGCAAACGGCAGCTCACGCATGCGCCTGTCAGCACGTCCTGAACAGCAATACCGGCTCCCTACCTGTACCGAAGCTGTGCGCAAGCGGGGAGAATATAGAGCCTGTTACACGTGCGTTATTTACATCAGTTATGCACGTATGTGACGATTGCAGTACAGTACATGCATCGATAAGTGGGAAAAAGGTAGTGCTTCACTTTAAGTACATTTTCGCTTTACATACATGCTCCGGTCCCATTGCGTACGTTAATGCGGAGTATGCCTGCAACACATTGTAATGTGATCACAGTCACAAAGTACTAAAATGATCATAAACATAAATACAACGTGAGATTGATAATAAAAATAGAAGACTATTACACTAATATACACAATAATATGCACCCCTGCCTGCTCTCCTCCCGGCACGCGCCCTCTCGTCCCCGGCTCCGGCGCCAAATGACGCGGGGTCATGTGATGTCACATTGCCATGGCAACAAAGTGTCGTCGTAAGTTAGTTACAGAGGTCTCACCCAGTCCCCGGGCCGGAAGAGCGCGGGACCTCTAACCGCAGCGCCCCCCCCCCCAGAAAATCTTGCGCCCCTAGTTTGCGCACCCTTGCACTAATACACGGTCTGAAATGTGCGTTTACAAGAGAGACATTACAGTACAGGGAATACAATAAATACAAGAGACAAGATCAGACAATAGGAAAGGAAATCCCTGCCCCGCAGAGCTTACCATCTAAGTTTTATTATGGGAAACGTACAGAGACTGCATGTGAGGAAATAAGTACAGTAGATGGCAGTCATTGGTAGGCGTGACTATGGGCCTGGGACAGTAGCCATGAGTCTAAGCTAATGAAATGGTTCATTTAAGGGGCGAATTTTAAGGTTACTCTTAAAGGCGGGGAGAGAATATGCTTGGCGTAAACCAAGTGCGAGGGAGTTCTACATGTATAGGGGGGGGGGCAGTGAGGGAAAAAAGTTTAAGGCGAGAGAGTGGTAGAGGTGAAATGGAGACCGTTTTGGGTAGATAGCGAGAGATCAAAGCCGATATGTAGGAAAGAGCAGATGGAGTGGAGAGCCTTGAAGTGAGGAGAACTTTGTGGGTGATTCAAAACTTGATGGAAAGCCAGGAGAGGGATTTAAAGGAGGAGGTGAGCAGAGACTGTGTTGGGAGAAAGTGAAATTATTCTAGAAGCAGAATTTGGATAGATTGCAAAGGAGAAAGTTGTGCGACAGGGAGGTTAGCAGTATGTTATAAAAATCCAGACGGGAGAGGATAAGAGCGTGACAGAGGAAAGAGCGGATCTTAGCAATATCATAGAGGAAGAAGAGAAGTTTTAGCCATGCCGTGAATGGAGAAGATAAGGTAGTATCTATTATATTGCATTTCAGACAGTGTATTAGTCTTCTATTGTTATTATCAATCACACGTTGCATTGATGTGTTTGTGATCATTTTAGCACTTTGTGATTGTGATCACATCACAACGTATTATTTATATTGAATAAACATTTCTATTTTTGAACATCCGTGTAGGTTTCTTGCTATTTATTTATATATGACTCTTAATGCTCAATTATGTATTTAGTTATTGCTTCAACACAGGATAACACATGGCATCCATTGCCAAGTAATGAACTGACTGCATATTTTCTTAATTAGCTTGGTGTGCAGATAAGATGACATCAAGCCTTATTATGTCACATGCTCTAGGTAAACCTAAGGCGTTTACAAAAGATTAGGGGGATAGATGTCACCTGTTAACACAGAAGCCATATGCTGCTTGTATAACAGTAGTACAGTAGATGTATACGTATACAGCAGGACACCCACATCCTATACTTTACTATTATTCTTAAAGCCTTTGCCAACAGAAGCTTTATTTTTCACTGGGTTTCCCCTCCCCCCACCCTTTGCATTTTGAGGCAACAACCAAATTGCAAAGGGGATTGCTAAAGACAGATGAAATTACATATAACAATGACATGCTACTGTACAAAGCAGACTGTGTGACTGACAGAGGCCTTATCATATATTTTCTGAACCAGCTGTTCTATCAGTTTTCTGCTAAAAATCCCATTTGGCCCATTTTCAGTCACAAATCCCCATTGACTTCAAAACAGCTGTTTCTCACTATTTAGAATGACTCCATCGCAAAGTTCACCTTTCCTGTCTTGCCTTCAAATTCTTTATGGGCAAGCTACCCAGCTACCTGAACAAGCTCCTCACCCCTACCACATGCAGCACTTATCATCTGAGATCTGACTCCAAAAGACTGTTCATGGTCCCAAGGCTCAACAAAGTATCCGGCCGCTCCTTCTTCTCTTACCGTGCACCCCAAAACTGGAAAAACCTACCAGAGACTCTCACATCCACCACCAGTTTAAGTTCTTGCAAATCTAAGGCTGTCACACATTTTAATCTGGTCTGTAACTGTTTCATACGCCCATAATATAAATTATCTTTAACTGTGCATGCAATGTCATGTATATAATGTATACCCTGTTCATTATGTAACTGTATTTGTAAACATGTATTATTTGTCTTAACTCTGCGCCCAGGACACACTGGAAAACGAGAGGTAACTCTCAATGTATTACTTCCTGGTAAAATATTTTATAAATAAATAAATAAATTTAGAATGACCCCATAAATGCCAGGACTGCTTCTCCGAGTTTCCAAAGCACAAGTGACACGTTTCTACCACTAGATGGCAATAGCGTATATTTATTCTGGTTGACCAAAAAAAAAAAAGTGCTTCTTTGTAACAGGATTCAAATGACTCGGGAGATGACTCGGGAGATGACTCGGGAGTCCCATCTGTATTGTGTACCACATTATTTTTTAGACTTTACTTTCACGATCCCTGGACCTTTGTCTTTAATGTTCCTTCATTAACATTTGGCAAACAATAAAGCAAATATTTGTGGCTCTCTATGCACCGTTTTACAGAGGGGCTTTGTGGGTTCTTACGTTGCCACATTATAATGGATCAAACAAGGTAACTTGAATTGAATCTGTCACACTATTGAAACACATGCAACTATTCCATGATTCACAGTAACAAATTAAACCGAATGCCTCTGGGACACTATAAATATAAGATCTTCACCAGAGAGATCAATGATGACACTGATGGGATAAACAGCCAAAGCAGAACCACATTAAACTGAAAAAATATTACTTTAAGATGCAAAATTAAGAATTCTGCATGTGCCTCTAATATTCTACAAATGCAACCAATAATGGTGCATTTTCTTGTACCCCATTCTAAAAATATATATTTTTATGTGATTTTTAATTACCATATCTGCATATTTTCTACTGTAATTGTATCTGCCATTTGAGTTTTTTGGGATAAGGAAATATGGCTGCTATTTTCATTAAGAGCAATGGTTTTGCTGTGCTTCAAGTGAATATTAGTATTTTGATTTCCTGTGTTTTTCAATCTGGCCCAAATAAAAATGACACATAGGCCGTTAACATGAAGTCATTACGTTAACAAGAGAAAAAAAATCCTTTTACAGTTGATGATCAACTTATTGATCCATCTTCTTGTTCATGCGGGAGCCATAAAGAATCTGAAGGTTATCAGTTGTTGATACGATCAGCATTGCGTCCTCCTCGTCATGCCCTGAGATCCTAAACTGACCCTTGAGGCTGCATCCAATCAGCCTTCACCACCTGCTGCTTTTTCACTGCTTCAATATCTATTCCCATTATGGATGCAGTGGGAAATAGCAGTAGTACACAGGGCAGGTACAGTACACAATACGTCTGAATGAGGACTCCTCCCTCGCCACTGCCTTTGAAGCCATTGAAATCCCAATGTTAGCCCCTGGTGATCTTGGGCACTTTATTTTCCGGTCAATTGTGCACCGAATATTAGATTGAGAGTTCTCCTTTTGTACATGTATGTTCTGCTGGGCATACGTTGGCGCGCTATGAAGGACAACTTTAAATTGTCGTCCCAGCAGCATTGTCATATTTTTAAACATGGTGATGGAGATAAAGGCAAATCATTTTGTATAAGGTTTATTTTATATATGTTAGAGGAACAGAAAGCGAAGAGCGTGTATAATTAGATCCTATTTGTATAAGAATGAGGTGGTTGTGGTTGCCTGAACCAGCATCACACCCTTATCTTGAAGCTCAGCCTCTAAGGATCAAATTTTTTTTAAATCAAAGAAAGAAAGGGTATATAGTTAATAATGATATTTAATATAGTATTTTAAAGATGCACCTATATATATATATATATATATAATATTAGTGCATCTTTAAAATAACATATTGTATATCATTATTAACCGCTCCAAGGTACTCCTAGTCTCAAATAAGGTGTGCATGTATGCATGTACATATATATATATATATACACACACACACACACACACACACACACACACACACACACACACACACACACACACACACACACACACACACACACACACACGCACAAACACGCACACACACGCACACACACGCACACACACGCACAAACTTCTTATTTGAGACTAGGAGTACCCTGGAGCAGAGGTGCTATACTCCATTACAAGAATTCTCTGGAAGAAATATGGCAAATGGGGCCTCTCTGACGGCCAACAGAAATCTGTGACATCATCGCGAGATGACATTGCAGCTTCCTATTGGGCGGATCTTTGTTTTTCCTCAGACGTACGGACAAAGGTAAATATATGTAATATCTCCAGCGCTTTGAGTGCCGCGATTCAGCTACAGGGACCTCCTGGTTCATATAATGTAAACAAAACAGTGATTGCTGATATAAGGCTGAGTCCATGGTCAGCGCGTAGGCGCTGACCCGTGCTGACGCTTGTCAGTGAGCCCCTGCAGCCGCAATGAGAGCGACTTTAGCAGGGGCTCGCGCACGCTTCCGCAGGCGTGCGGAGGCGTACCACTTAAATTTTTTTTTAGTTTTGGCGCTCACGGGAGCGCAGGGTCGGTCACGTGAGCGGTTCACCCCATGAGGGCGAACCAGCTCCTTGACGTCACTGGCCCGCCTCCCGACACGCCCCCGGACGGCGCGCGAACTAAGGCCAGGGAAAGCACCCGCTTTCCCTCAGTCTCAGCGCGCCTCAGCACGGCTGCAGTTACCATGGACTCAGCCTAATGCTTCTACTAGCCCAACAAGAGTTTGAGAAGAAGCAGAAGCTCAAACCGCAGGCTAAAGGGAAGCAAATATAATATTTACTTTACAGCTACAGTCCTACCTATGCAGTACATTTTTTTTTTAAATCTCAAACTAATTATACTTTGGCTGATTCTGATTACTTATTTTCACTGGAGAAATAGTGATGTAATTGTGATATATTTTTTTAATCTGCCTTAGGATCTTGGCTCTGGTCACTGTGACTGCGGAATGGCCTCACTGTCATAAGACTGCATAAATAGCCCCTCAGAACATGGCTGTATACCCCATTGTATTCCTTGTACATTTTGATGTTAGGACATGTGAGAAGCTGTGAAACACCATACACTACAAATTAAGATTAGGAGGGGGGTATTATCACTGTATCTAGTTATTATTCTAAATGGGACCGCATCATTAGCCTCTTTACTGTTAAATGGGCCTGCAGCCTAATAGTTGGGCAAGAGGGTGTGAACATATGAAGGATATCGCTGCTTTTAAACATAAGAGCACAGGGGAAAAAAGATATGTTGCAATCTGAACTGTCTAAATCCATTTGCTCAGTACAGCGAAAGCATGATGGGTTATCATGTCCACAATTTCATGAATAAAGGTATTTAGAATGGTTTGGAATGGATTAAACATACAATAATCCAACACTGGTCATACACTTAGCCGTGTGGCTGGTGTATTTTTTTACTTGCCAGTTTCAGCCATGCTTGCCATGAGGCATTGGCGTTGAGCCTGTTTCCCAAACTGCACCATGGAACCAGTAGAGAAGAAAGGGGGCATTGCCCGTGGGAAATAAAAAAATGGGGTAGTGAGGGTAAAATAAAAAATAAAAATGAGAGAAAAAAAAAAAAAGACAGAAATTGAAAGTAAAAGTTAAATAGAACAAGGTTAATACAGTACACAGGTGTTTGTACAAAGTATTATCATGTATGGAAGGCAAGACCACCAAATCAGTGCAGTAAAGCATTATTATTTTTAAACCCATCCATCACTTAAAACATGTGCTAAAATACAAAGTGAAGCTGAAGATGGTTAAGCACTTCTAAATCTCTAAACAAACGATTTTTTTTAAGATTAGGACCCAACAAACATTGTGGCTGACCCTCATCGGCCACTCACAAGATCACACCATCTTCCTCCGCTTCACAATACAAAATAACCTCCTAGTAATTACCGCAAATTAAAGCTCTATGTACAACGTAACATTTTAGACATGGTGATGCTGTAAATATTTTATATCATCATAACCAGGGCTCGACAAAATAAAAAAATGGTAAAATCGCTAGACAAAAAAGGGACTCTCTGTCCCCCCCTTTTTTTAATTGCACTGTACAACTGAGCGTGCACTCCCTCTAACCCTCCTTCTCTTCCGCTCTCACCAGCCCTCCTCCTCCGCTCTCGCCACCCCTCCAGCTCTCACTCTCACTCACCAGGCTTCGGTGGAGCACTGCAGCAGAGTTGGACGGCCGGTAGCAGAAGAGGAGGACTGAATACCACGGGAGTGGAGCAGCACCGGAGGAAGACAGCTGGCAGCGGGAGAAGAGGACTGAGGAGCACCATGTCAGCGGAGCAGGGCAGCAGAGGCAGGCGTTAGACAGCAGGCAGCAGGTTAAGAGCATTGACACCATGTAAGCAGCACAGGAGAACAGTCGGGTAGGAGCACGCCGCAGCGTTCCAACTCGAAGTCTTAACTGACTTCTGGTGTGTGCGCCGCTGCTACAGCGCAGCTCCCACCCGGCCGTTCTCCTGTGCTGCTCACATGGTGCCAATGCTCTTCTCCTGCTGCCGCCGCCGCCCACAGTCTAAGGCTGCGCTTATAGTGCTGCCTACAGCGACGGCGTGCAGCCAGCCGCAAAGTATTAGCAGCAGCCTGTCGCGGGTGCCCATAGTGGGCGTGACCGCGACGGCGCTGCGCAACGACGTTCCCGTCACGATCGCTGAAGTCAAACAAATTTGTGATTTTCAGCGATCGTAGCATGACGTCAGCGGCACGTGAGTGGTTCAGCCAATGAGGGCTAACTTCTCACGGCCACGCCTCGCCCCCTGTACAGACTCCTGCACTATAGCTGCGGCTGACGTCACGTGGTCGCGTCGCCAGGACTATAAGCGCAGCCTAACGTCTCTGCTGCCCTGCTCCGCTGACATGGGTGTCCTCGGGCCTCTTCTCCCTCCGGTGCCACTCCGCTCTTCAGTCCTCTTCTGCCGCTTGACACCGCCTCGCAAGCTGCTAAAATCAACTCACCGCAGGCGAGCACATTTGTCGAGCCCTGATCATAACGCATAGCCGTGCATTAAACACCCGTTGGACATCATGTCCTGCTTTAAATAAAGAATGCATGAATAATGGAATGGGGAAAGGTATTCCAGGACACTTGTAGAAGTGATGGAACCAATTGAACCATTGGCCTCTTGTGCCACAAAGTTTTGGGTTATTCAGTTATGAGAAATAAAGGGAGTATAGTGATTCCCTGCAGAATCTAAGTGTCAAGAGAAAACGAAGAACTGTTTGCATAGAGGAGATATCTTCATTTGTCAAGTTGTGGTATCGATAGTGAGGTTAAAGGTCATTCAATTCCCTTGCCAAAAATCAGAAAGCCTAAATCAGGGGAGAGTGACCAGCTGGAACCTGACAAAATCAGAGAGCTGCTAAAGATGGCATATCTCATGCTACAGACTATGTTTGATCAATGGCTCTTCTGTTACTAGATCATATTTCTAAAAGAAACATTAATAACAAACATGATACCAGGCATATTTAATACATTTTGCCTTGTACTAATTTAAATTTCAACTCCTTTAATTGAATCCGAACTTTATTGCTAAAGCCAGTCCGAGATATTCCTAGGCATACAATTGTGGCATCAGAATAACTAGTTAAAATGTCATGGCTCTCATTGCACCATATATAGCAGATGGTGCCATTTCAGCAGATCAGGATACACACATATGAATGGCAGTAGCAGAATGTTCTGAGAATGAGGATTTACTATTTTGCGTGGAGGCAAAGAAAACTGAGAAAGCCCAGTCAGGGCAGCATGAAACATAGGAGCCAGGGGGAAATTACCTGTGAATGGCTGCAAACAGGTCCTCAGTAGTTCTAGGTCTGGTTGGAGTATTCACTTCACTGCCTTCCATGTAGCTGCTTAGCTGAAGAGAAGATGAACTTGATCTCTTTGGCTCGAAAACCTCCTCTGCTCAAGATAAAAACCATGTCAAATTATCAAACTGCCAACGTTTGTTTTAAAGGTTTTAATCTAGAATTGATTTTTAAAAGTTGAAAACACCAAGTAATACGAATTTAAAAAAAAGTGCATTCTGTGTGTATATCGTGCACATAGAAAAAAAATTTGGTCAAAGTATGGGTGTATAAATTATACCACACATAAACGTATATATGTATATAGTACACATTCACAAAATTTCAGCTATGACCACTGAGTAGCGTGGTAGATATTGTACATGTATATTGATCATGTAAAGTAAATGTACCCCCCTTTACCTACCCTGGCTAAAGTGCATGAGGTATTATACAATATTGTAATAAACATAACACAAAATCAGGCTGCTTGCACAAGGTGAGCAAATGTTCGTAGTATATTAGAAGAAAGACTTACCACTATCATCTTCCAGAGGTGATTTTCGGGCGCTGCTGGCACTGTCGGTGTTGCTATCAGAAGTACTGTCTTCATCTGACATTGTTGGCTGTTCCTCCTCTTCCTGGCTCCTCTGGGTTTCCACAGCTGGGGGTAGGGTGAAAAATGCGTTCTCCTCAATAACTTCGCAAGAGGACAAACCAGCTTCTTCTGCTTGGTAAACGAAGCTGACAGTCTCCTCTGAATTGTTTTCAGCTGCTATCCGACCATTTAGCTCTTCACAATGTTCGCTCAGAGCATCTCTCGCAGAGGCATTTGGCATGCGTCTCACATTTTCATTGACTTCAGCTATTTTTCCTGCTGCCAAATCAAGCTGCGGAGGTGGAACGATGAGGAACAACTTGGGCTTCTTTGAAATAGGGGGCGGCTTCTTGTTGGGAGATGCATTTGGTGTACTTTGTGAAGTGCTAGGTTTCTCTTGTGGCGACGACATTTCGGACCCAATTGTTGACTTTCCATTGAGTGCAGCAGCCGGATAGCCTCCTTCTCTTTTCCCTGAGAGAGGTTGTTCTGCTGCCGTCACCCCAGTAGTTAGTTTAGCCGTCTTGCTTTTATAACCAGAGTATTGCAATTGGTCTGGCACATTGTAATTTTTTCTCTCTCCGACGCTCACATTGGATGTGTGATCTGGAGAGGCAGATGGTCCTAAAGAAGCCCGTGAAAATAAGGTTGACGTCTTTTCCTGAAGTTTGAAATCTGGCACCTGCTCAGCTAATTTTTCAGTCGCCAACTTTGATGCTTTTTTTACAGACTTTAACTGCACCGTTTGTAAGGCATGCGCAGTAACCAGGGGAACAGTTGGTCTCACCAGTTCTTGCTTATTTAGGTGATTATTTAGAGCATTATATGCAAAATTCCCCTTGTCCTCTTTTCTAAGTAGAATTGGCTCACCTGGTGTTCCAATTTTTAGCACCTTTGGATTAAGAGGGGGTGGAGGTGGAGGAGCCATGGAGTGCCCAATGTGTAGTGGTGGAGGGGGTGGGGGGTAATTAGGGCGTGGACGTTTATCAGGATATTTGGAGTGTGGAAGCCACAGATGTCCGTCAGTGGTTGAAGGAAACATTGTAGCCTCTGGAGGTGGAGGTGGAAAATTTGGTGATGATGGAAAGGCAACTGTGTCAACTATATCCATTGCAGGTGGAGGAGGTGGATCGGGAGTGAGAGGGGGTGTGGGAGGAGAGTGAGGAGACGGCAATTCCGAAGTACATTTTGTTATGCTCTGCTGCTGGGAGTCGGATGTGTTTGAAGAAAGTGAGGTTGATGAAGAGGAAATAGAAACCGATGATATCAGAGAGGATCTTCTTTCAGGCACTATGGGCTTCATTTTGTACTTTCCATTTCCTGGAGACATGCATTTCAATGAGAGAGGTACAGGCGTCAGTGTGGTGGGGGTGTTTGACTGGCTAGAATACCCACTTGATGGGGATGTAACCCTACGCGGCTTCTCTTCAGATGAGCTACTTGGTTTGGCTAACCCACTGTGCACTAGTGGTATGGAAGCCTGTATTCCATAGCTCAGCTGGGAAGTGTTGTAATCATTAAACCCAGCTGGCTTATTTGAAGTGTTAATTACAGGTGATTTCGTGTGCACATCTGGAGCCCGTGAATAGTCAATGTAGTAGCCCCACTGATCGGCATATTCAGATTTTATACTACTCGTCTCGCTCTGTGAGGGGGTAACGGCACATATAGAATAGATGTTGGGAGCTGTGGCTGACATCCCACTACTGCTTGCGCTGACAGTACTCTGACTGCGAGAGCGTAAGATCCAGGGATCCTCATAGTCACTGCAGGGACTCTGAGAAGGCGAGCTACTGCTTTTACCCTTCAGGTTTAGCTGCAAGGACTGCTGGAGAGAAGCGATTAGTGTTTCACTGAGCACTTGACCGTTAGACTGGGCATTTTTCTTAAGTGGCCTCCTAAGCGAGTCTGTTCTGGATGGCAGTGGAGGAGGCTTTTTGGGCTTCTTCAAAGATATGCTGCGCGTAAGGGATTTGTCACTGTAGATAGACCTGACGTCTATGCTCTGCTTCTCTTTCTTATCAAAGATATTGATGATGCTATGCCGGGGATTCTGAATGTCATTGTTGTGGCTTTGGTTACCTGAATTGATTCCAGAGTCCACATGCATCGAAGTGTAATAACCATCATGGTCTAGCGAGAACAGGGAGCTGGAGTCGGCTTTCCTCTCTGAGCTGCAGGTGCTCATATTACTTACAGGAGAGCCAGAGACCACAGATGATGGTTTCCTTGAGAAAGCCCGGTCATTTTCCCTGGCTTCAAATGTCCAGTTGTCTGTGCTGTTGATGCTGCTGGTTATGCTGCCATTTCTTTGTCGGCCATCCGAGTAGCTGGATTCACTGCGGGTATCACTGTCCTGAGAGTGGTTAATAAACCCAGGATTCATTCTGCAGGGCATAGTTTGGGGTCCATTGTTCATGTTACCGGTATTGATGAGCGATACTGCAGAATCACGTAGGGAAACCATGGTTACGGCAGTAGGTGAGATTGTATCAGAGGTCTGTGAGTGCCGGGCTGAGCTGTTGTCACTCCAGTTACCACTGGAGGAATGGTGGTCATCTTTAATGCGTAAAGTACTGTTTACACGGCCACGGTCCCTGTATATGCTCTTTGTGTGGGAAGAGGAGCAGCTGGATGTCACTTTACTATCCAACTTCCCGGTGCTCTGAGAGGTGTGAATGGCAATCACCTCAGAGGAAGAGTACAACATGGCATTTGGGATGACGCTGGTTGAATACGCAGCATGAGGAGAGACCATACAAGCTGGGTTTGATTGAACTTCACTTTCGGAGCCCCGTATTTCTTGGGACTTTGGTCTTTGGAGTGTTCCGGCCCTGGGGTTGTCTCTCAGGTGAACTACACTATCATCCACTTGTAATTTGCTTAACTGGCGTGGCAAAGTGATGAGAGAGTCCTCTATTTGGTCACGATCATCCTGCTTCTGCTCCAGGGACTGCAAACAGACTCGTGGGCCAGGCCTCGGCAGGCTACGGAAGTGCAGCTCTCCATTCAGACGTGAGAGAAATCCTGATGTGTCGTTTAAAGTAGACATATTTCCTGATGAATTGGACATCAGAGCTGCGATTCCTTGCCCTTTCTGTGCCCGAATTCGTCTGACTGATGGGGGCACTATCTTTATTTCATCAGTCTGGCAGCTGAAATCCCTAGTATCTGACCGTTGTGTGGTAGGGTGGCATGTTTCCAGTTTCTCCAATGTGCTATAGTTATCTGGTATGTGCATTGAATGTCCTCTGAAACCAAGCTGGACAGTACCTGCTGTTGGGTTACAATAAAAAAATTAATTATTAGGCAATTTCATATGGGAAGGTTTAACTAAATAATATATAGCATCTGCTAGGCTCTCACACTTCACACCTAAATATAGAACTATAAAACACATTAATAAAGTGCAGCACCAAAGTAAGTCATATCACTAAATTATTATTATGACATCTTCTAAGTGCCTTTAACACAAACCAATGAGGGTAATACTCAGCGATAAGTAAAAGGTTATTGGTAGCACCACAGCATGCAAGAAAAATGTTTGAATATTTTTTCCGAAGCTTGTGTTGTAAAGAAGACGGGCAGTGAATGCTTCTTGTTTGATAGCAAGTCCCTAGCAAAAGCTTCCATTACATAGAGGCTACTTTGTGTCCTCTGGCGCAATATAGTGGGATGTATTGTGATATTTTACACCAGAAATACCATTGAATCCTCTGGAAACTCCGATATTCTACATTGTATCAAGAAATGTTGTGTTATGTGGGGGTGCAATGTCACACGCTACATCTGTATATCCATAACAATGACCATCACCTCATGCTCAACACAAACAGATCCTTACAGACCCGCACCACTTTGGTAATGCATTATAGCATAACACAGTAACTCTGAACCCGCGTGGAGACATAGTCCTGAACTTTACATACAGACATGGAACATCCAAAAGTATTTGCCGATCCAATCACAAAGCGGCTTTGAGACAGCACATCACCTGACCATTCCAGATGTTTTTTGTTTTAATTTGGCTAGTGCAGAACGACTCAAATAAAGGTGGGAAAAGATTGGTCAAATGTAAGAGAAACAATGCTGTGGATAGACAAAAATTCAGGAGCTGTCTAGGTTCAATTTAAATTGTTAGGCGCTCCATCCCCTATCTGGTCTGTACTGTATACAGTTTAGGGTGGAGTTGAATGGAACTGAAGTTTTTGGCTGTCACGTAGGCTATCAGACTGTATTGTTTTGATGGGCAGGAGTAGATGTAATAGGATTGGTAGAGGTGAGCAATGAGGATGATTATTGATGGAATACAGTTCTGATGAGCCATACCTAGCTCCTTTTGTATGTTGTCTGGGATGCCTGTAATAGTCTTTCTCCTTTTGACTTTCTTCGGACGTCTTACCACAGTGTCTGTGTGAATAAGAGACCGCCGGAAGCTGGCCTGGCGGTCGAAATTCTCCCCTGATACAGAGTAGTAGAACAAGCAATGCAACATTAATTCCAAGCTCTCTAACATCATGCATGTATTACCTCTAGATTATTGGAGCAATAACAGAGAAGGTTTTAATGGATGATGTTAGTATGGTCCAAAGGCGACCACGAAAAAAAATATATACTGCACATTGTCACGATAAGGTTCCAGGAGAAAATAAGAGGTGATCCCCCGTTGGTGTCTGGAAGGAGCAATGGGGCCTATAAGAAGAGCTGATGTGCTCTAAATTATGGAATTAACAGATGATTAAAGTAGCCATCCACTTCAAAAATGCAATTAGAGATAAGCTCATAGGGTTCATTTTGTTCTGAAAGTAGAAGCATTTTTTCATTTTTCTTTGAAAAGAATGACAAAAGCTAAAAGTGAATCTGTAGGTTCCTCGGCGATCTCTACTTTCCAGTTTCTCAGGAATGAAAAATAGTGCAAGAAAACCAGAAACAGAGTTTAAGAGAACGTGACTCGCCGTTTCAAACACATATCAAAAAGTACACCATGTATTTCTTTTAAAATCAGATCAAATGGGATTGCTGCTTTAAGTAATTCAAATGGGAAGTAGGCAATGAAATGCTACTGTTAAGGTTTAAACCTTGACATGGTCACCGAGTAAACATTACTGGCCCAGAGATAGACTCGTGGACAGGTCTAATGATTTATTTCAATCATACACGTTCTACCTAGCTTTCCTTATAGTTCATTTTCTAAGTTGCTTAAGGTTCAATCAAAGTTTAATTTCATTTATCATTTCTATAGATGAAGATGATGCAGAGAAAAAAAAAAGTTGAAAAAAAAAATGGGGGATTTAGTGTTATTTTTGCAGCAGCTTTGCCACAGAAAATCTTTGCTATATATCGTCATTCACTTTAGATGTTGTTGAAAACGGAGCCCACCTTTTCTAGTGACGGATACTTAGTATCGGTTTTCCTGTGACGCCCTATCAATGTCATTGAAAAAAATAAATACACTGAAAAAGGTTTGATGGGTCATGTAAGCAGGCATAAAAGAAAGCCTTATTGTGACAATGCCCGGTAAGAAGGTATGGAGTAGTATACAACGTTTTAGCCACTGCATAACGGAACGGTCAGGCATTGTATCCGGAAACATCTTTTGTTCACTTGCTTAGGAACAATTCCATTGTGCCTAATGGAATACAGAAAGCGAACATGCAGAAGGTTACTTCGGGCCCCATTAAAGCAGCATGCTATCCCAGAAATAAAGCCACTAGCTGGCTCGTGGTTATTCTGCAGCAGTGTCATACCCTGAACTCTCCCTAATGCCAAAGTAAGACAACAACAGCACTGATGGGAGTAGTGGGTGTATAAAGAGGGGATGGTGCGGGAATGAGGGTGAGGAATGAGTTGTTAGTGAGATTCTTCCAGCCCTGCATAGAATATTGCGCATTATTCCTCACTACCTCTTCCATCGGGTTGCGCTTTCTCCATAAAGTTAATGCTTTAAAAAGACCAGAGGAGGTATAAGCAGGGAAAGGCAGACTGGGCATGCTGGGTTCACGTCCGCTACATGCAAGCTTTGCTTCAGCTGGCTCCAGGCCTTGCACAGTGAACACGCTCACAGCCCCATATTGTAGCATGCTTCATGTCCCTCCCCCACTACTCGGAGCACTTTCCAATGCGGACTTCTTTGTTAGAAGGGAGCTGCACGAACCTGCTTTACATGTGCACTCCCCATTGCTTTTTTGTTTTTGCTATTTTCAGAAATGTTACTTTATCACAACAGCTTGCCGTATTAATACGAAGGAAATTATTTGGCATGTGTGGGAGTATATCACAGTATTCCTACTGCCAAAAAAACAGCGTGTGAAAAACTGGTGCAGAAAAATATCAGATCAGTAATCCCTTACATTTGATTAATCTGGAGTTCTATTTTGCACCCGGGTTTGAATCTGGGGCACTTTTGAGGTTTAGTCTCCCTGCTGCAATGGGATTTCCTGGTTCATAAACTTTTTTTTTTTGAACAGTCTTAGAGCTGGGAGACTTCATACATGGACCACTCAAATACCTGTAATTATATCCTTGCCCTCAATTAAATGCATACTTTTTTGCTCTCTCTTTTCTTCATACATTCATATATTTCCCCTCCCCCCACTTACCTCAGATTTGTTAGTCTTCCCTGCATCTCCCATCTGCTATTACCCCTTTACATACGGCTTCCATTGTCTCACGATCATTTTACTACCATCTTTCACTATTTCTTGCACCATAACACGCACACGCACACACACACAGTATCATCGTCACCCTGTCCTGATTTTGTATGCTCAGTTGCGGAGCTGTTAGCAGCTTTGATATAATAGAATAAGGGAAGGAGTGATCTGGGTCTGTACCACAGTGCATTAAGTGTCACTTAGTAGCTAAACCAATGGATTATAGACCTCCTCTTTCCCACCTACAGTTATGCCTCACACCTGGAACCGCCTTTTCAGCTCGCAAATCTCCCCTTACAATTTTACGAAGAGGTCTCTAATTATTTCTGACCCTCGTGCAATGTTTCTCGCTCGCTCCTGTGCGCGTGTGCCGCTTTCTCTGACTTATTTGTTCAGTTTACATGAAACATGCGGACTCTTGCGGTCGCTCAGTTAACCCGTTGATTGCCAGCGGTGATGTGCTGCAGGGCCAGCTGGCGCTCAATGGGGTTAACGGTACAGTACCCCACTTACAAAAACATATGAGTTGAAATGAAGAAAAAGCGCTTGGCGAATATTTGGCAAGGTTACTAGAGAGATATTGACATTGAAGTCAATGGGGATTGTCAGCTAAAAAACGCCCGCACAGCCCACTTTGGACTATATAGAATTGCCCCCTTAATCCCATCCAGATGCCTTTCTAAACAGCGATGAAATGCCTAAACATATGATTTTTATTGTATTTCATGTGTAAAACTATACTGCCCTTATATACTGTATGGTGCTCCTACAGGAGACATACAATGTAAAAATGGAAGGCACTTTTAATCAAAATGTTGACATAGGTATACACATCGAAATCTCAGTTGACACGGCTTATTGATGACCAATAAAGTGGGAATAGGGCTTGTGGGACAGAATCTGTGCTATATCGTCTACTGACTAGTGAGCTGTAAACACCTTTACTGTGTGATATGGGCTAGTTACAAAGAGTCCACTACCATCAAGAGGTCAGAAAATGCAGCATACTGGTCTATTCAAATCCAGTAAACAAGCCAGGTAAGACCATGGAGTTCAGACACTCAAGTCATTATATTGTACACGCCTAACAAAACAGTGTATCCAATATTAAACTTTTGAGTGCATTACTATACACACACACACACACACACAATAAATATATTTTTGTTTTGCCGCACTCTGCTTTTTGTATTCATACCCTAGATAACTTTGCCTTTATTAAAGTTATTTTTGCTTTATCATTCTTTTTATCCCACCCCTGCCCAGTGACGTATGATCATACCAGTAACGTTAATGGGGATCACATCCGTGTGCACGGCCTGAGACTCTTGACGCATCTTTTCCTCTGGAGTGGGTAGTGGAAGAGACTTGGTCCAGTTAGTGTGAGTGTCGGAGAACTCATTGGACACGGGAGTCTTGGGCCTTTTGCTTGAGAGGAGCTGCTCTTCTTCATTTGAAGAAACCGAAAACTGAAAACAAAAAGATCCATTAGCCTGGTTACTGAAAACAGATATAAACAAAGTGTTTCTTTTCATGTAGTTGAACAAAAAGAATAACGGTACTAGCCACAATAAAATAAAACACTTTCTTGCAGTTGTAGAAGGACCAGTGCGATGGAAACTATATTGGTTTCTCACATTTTCAAAAAAAATAAATCAGATTTTTTTTATAATTACATAAAATTATCTCAATAATTAAGACTCATAAATTGACAAAAATATATATTTAATTGCAATAAATGAATTCAAGTGAATATCAATCAATAATCTGAAATTTATTATGTCCTTAAATACAGAAATCAATATGTTCCCTGGAGAAGAAGCTTAGAAAAGCACAGCATATTTTAAACACACCCGAATCGGACTTTTCCCCTGGGATCTAGAAATATGCCAATATTTGCCTTTGACCTCGGACTATAATAACTGATGATTGTTGCATAAGGGGAGTTGCATTTGGCGTGTTGCTGTTTTTTCCCTTTGACTTCATGTTCTTACAGTACATACAAGTACATCTCGGAAGCTCAGCACCAACACAATTGTTAAGATCAGTGTGGTACCCTTGGTTATTTCTACCACCTATAAACAATTATTTTTTTCTACCATGACAAAATAAATCTACAAATAAATTCCAGTCAACATGTCTAAGGGATCCAACACATGCCACTATGCTGGATCTGGTCAATATTCAGCTTCCTGTTAGTTAGACTTTTGAATTTAAAAATAAATCCTTTTGTAGGCTCGTTTTTAGGATCCTCCTGAAATACTTTCCAGTAGTGTTCCTTGTACAACAATGCGACCGATTCTCAAATGAGTGGTTACAGGGACAGCCGTGTCACTAAAAGTACAAATATATGGAGCTTTAAAAATGTAGGACACAAAAATAGGACTGTAAACTTGAAAGTAGATAATGAGAACATTGCAAAGACGTGTGCGGTACAGGACAACATGTTAGTTTTTTTATTAATAGAACACCATGACAAAGAAACGGTTCAGTACAGTTCCAAAGTGCGGGGAAACTGTTTCAGGCAAGGAGAATCCTGCAGCTAACTAACACAGGTACAAAGCAGAGAGGTCCACTCACAAGTTCACAATGCAATTCTTCATTTATTGTAACAGCCAAGAACAGGGGAGAAGCAACGTTTCAGCTCCTTTCATCCAAGGTCCACACGGGACCTGAAACGTCCTCTCCTCTGTTCTTGGCTGTTACAATAGAAACAGTTTCACAATAAAGAAATCACCCAGGAGTGTTACCATGCACAAATACTACACATTTTTTCCGCAGGGCCCTTATTGCGTTGTTTCTTTCACTGACACAGCTGTATGAAGCTGTATATAATACCGGACACAATTTCCTTGAAAGCAATGACCTTTATGAATGTGCTGTGTGGCCATTGGGAGCTTGTCCCTGGTGACGGCCTTCTACCAGATGCAGCCTGTGGCTCTGTATTATTTTCCGACAACAGCCACCATTTCTCAGGAAAGTAGGTCAGGGGGCCTAATATCATTGGCTTGGAGAGCCGCAATCTGCGTGAACAACTAGGTCAGTAAAACGAATACATAAATAAAAATGTCTATGTTTCCCTTTAACAAGTGTTTTTGAAACTCTATATGGGCATTTATTCGCCCTCATTTCTATTGCTTCCTATGTAGATACATTCAGTGGATACATTTATAGTTTTCCTATATTTTGATTGCACTTATATTAAATGGATTAGAAGAATACATTTAATTTTTTTTAAACCACATAAGTCCTGTTGTGAGTGTTTTGATCTCCTGAGGTTTTCCCAACTCTTTTTGGGGGACCACCTTTAAGAGTCAGAACTGTGCTCCTCAGCCCACAATGCTAAAATGTATTGACATCTAGGGTCATGCACATCCTCAAGTCCTAACATCTGTGTTTCAATTCTACCTGACTATAGGTACATCAATACACTATCTAAAAGGTGATGGAAATCAATCTAACACAATCTCACTTGGCAACATATTAGTTGGAGTTGTAATCCGGTGAAAGCACATGACAGATTTGTGAGCATTTTTATAGCGGTTTTACAATTTAAGTTATGTTTAAGAGCTTTATAAATGTAGTCTCAGTAGAAAGCAGCACTCAGTGTTATTTTTTTCTCCCTAGGTTAAGCAGGGGGGTCGCCGGATCTGAACCGTGTTAATTTCCGCTCCGGGGACCCCCTGCTACCAGATGCTTGCATCGGAAGGTGAAGCCGGTATCTCCCACATCACAGGGGGCAGTAGGAAGTCACACGGGGTGACATTGCGGCTACCTATTGGCTCACAGGACTTTTAAATCGCCATATTAATCACCCTGTCGGGGCTCCTACTTAAGTATCTCAGGAAGTAGGGGGTCCTCAAATCTGAAAATAACTCTGTTTAGTCTAAAGACCCCCCTACTTCAAATTATTATTTAATTTCTTTTTTTTTAAACAAGCAATGCCGCTTTCTGACATGGACAATGCACAGTACACAGTACACATTTAAAAAGAAATTTGTATGAGACGCATGTAGAAAAAAAAAAGAAAAAATACAGCAGTGATTTCAAAGTCGCATTGTTAAGGGCCGATTTATAAACCATTTTTTTTGCGAGGTTTTTTAATCCCTTTGTCAGCCTGGTATTACCTGCTGTTATCTAAAATGTGCTCACAAGCCGTTTTCTAAACCAGACTAGGCCATTACATGGAGATTCAGGTAGGGATAATGCTAATATTGTTATACAAAGCTGTGAAGAGTTTCCAAAGGCTAAAGGCTGGTTAGGGGACAAGCAAGGGATGCAGTTGTTCTAATACTATAGTGACACCAAGCAGGGAATAGAACAGCTGGGTGTCCCCATTCTATAGCTCGAGTACCTTGACGTTCCAGGGAATCAAGTAACAGCAGACACTATGGCAAGACTGACAGACGCATCCTAACAAATTAGACTGTGAGGAGAGAAAGAATGAATAAAAGAAAAAATGCGGAAGACAGCAAACATACAAGAAGCATGTAACAGAAACAAAATGACACAGCTAGGTTACGGTTTCTCTTAAACATGGGAGCCATCACACAGTGACCTGCACACTTTATCCTCTTGCATTACGAAAAAGAGAATGGTTTTAACCCGTTTCATTAGTAGGATTACTATTGAAACCCATCTCAATTTACTTTGATCCTTTGTAATTACCAATTACAGCACGATTAAGCACTGAATAAAGAAATGCTTGAGGGCACACACTACATGTGTTCTGCCTCATTTCAAACCAACTTCCAACAGAAGATATTAAGCAAACATCCTCTTGGCATTTAAGCCAATGGTGCATTTGTATTATACACTTCTATAAAACACTATCTTTTTGGAAATCAAATACATCATTTAATCATATGTCTGAATTATTATTAACAGAAAGGAAGTTGCTGATTTTTCCCCCCTTTGAGACCAAACACTGACAATGATGAGATAATTGCATGCAGTTCATCCTTCTAAAGGGTAATTTTACTAATGGATAAAATCCTGCTTGGCTTAAAGCTTCAGCGATAGAGAACTATGCAGAGAGCCTAACACTCCATCTGTCATCCTCTTGAAACCAAGAACTGGAATGGAACAGATTGATAGATGGATAAATATATCAATGCAAGATGCCCCATCTATTGTTTGAAATTAGATTGCATGTGATCTTTATAATGGCACTGGCCAATTTAAATGAAATATGCATTTCATGTACAATACGTATGTTCTTTCATACTGTGCTATATTATTACATACTAAGTGTAATAACATGTCTGAGAAAGTTAGATGAAGGGGATACTGTATCGTCATCAGCATTGTGAAAAAAGGAGTGGTACAGAAAGATTGACGAAACAACAAAGAGTGGGGAGTGATCACAGGACCATACTAATTGAATGAAGTGTTTATATACATAGGTGAGGTAATCGAGGGGTGGGTGCAAACTGTGAACTGAAAGTGAATCAGAAAAAAGGGGAAGGGGAAACACAAAATGGATGTGCCCCCAAAAGAATTCACTTAAATGCACACCGCCCAAGTGTAAAAATTAACTTTTAATAAATCCTTAAAACATATATTACCAAAGTAACGTGTGATGTGGATTAAAAATGTATTAAATCGTAGCTATCAAGCAACCGTGTCATTGATTATTCATACTATCCCGGTATCATTGATACAATGGGATGTTAAAGACAGGGAATGCTATAAGTAGGGTATAAAACCCCTCTGGGGTAACGGTAAGACCAAATGTGGAGTGATATATAATTATATGCAGGCAAGTGGCCACAGGATTAAATATCCTAATGCTGCTAAATATAGCCCCCTGCACATTTACATGGAGATTGGTCTAGATAATGACGCTGGCATGTGATTGTCTAATAACTGTATTGTAGAACTTCCAAATACCGCAGTACTTGCTTAAATGCACAGCAATATAATATGGAGACACCTCACATTGGGTGCAGGTATAGCAGGCACACTGACCATGGATTGATAATAAATAGTTAGCTCATATGGTCTACTCAGTTACACCCAGGATACTGCAAACACTACATTAAAAACAGCTCCAAGTAGGAGACTGACAACATTGCGCGTCCATCTATTGTTTGAAATTAGATTGCATGTGATCTTTATAATGGCACTGGCCAATTTAAATGAAATATGCATTTCATGTACAATATGTATGTTCTTTCATACTGTGCTATATTATTACATACTAAGTGTAATAACATGTCTGAGAAAGTTAGATGAAGGGGATACTGTATCGTCATCAGCATTGTGAAAAAAGGAGTGGTACAGAAAGATTGTGTTTAAAAAAAAAAATACCTAATGATCCTGATTTAAAAAAAATAAAAATTAAAAAAAAGTGTTCATGTAACGTTTACAAAGCATGTTTGGTTCTGCAGAGACTGAATTCCTTTTATATTCAAAACCATCTACTCCTCCGTTAATGTACAAGTAAGTGCCTAACACATGTCTGCCTTTTACTTGAAGGTATTAATAGGAGAGTTATTCACCTATAATACATGTCTGGGCAGGAGTTTGGCGGACATGGCTAACATGACATTTGCTGTTTCTTGATCATAAATAATACAGTTTACTGAGAAGAAGAGTTACACGAGATCACTGTTGCTAGCCTGCTGCTGTCTGCTGTGCTAGTAACCAAGTAGCTTGTTGCTGTGGTCCACATGGTAGAGCTTGACTACAGACTGGCAGCCCATCAACATTTTAATCCCTTGGTTGTCAGAGAGGCAGCAATACAACCTTTGGCAGGGCACATTTGAACCCTCAGTGTGCTGCTACAGGCATGTCCATAAAGGGTTAAAAGCAACGGCAATCTTGCCTGTTTTAGAGAATGTCTTTATACAGAACAGATCATTAAGGCCACCCACAAACAAATAAATATAAAAAGATGTATATTTAAACATTCAGTGGAAAAAAAGGGATTTTTATATTTATCATGCTGCGTTTCTATTAACTGCGAACACAGAAGTTATATGGAATATAACAAAGATACACAACTAATGGATACGACCATCTAATGTCAATGGAGGGATCTGCAGCACAAGATCATTGGGTTACCTTGTGGTCATGTTCTTCGTCATCTTCTTGACAGCTCGTGCAGACCATGCTGGTTGACGAGGAGAAGGACGGTCCCTGGGAGTAGTACTGCGAACTGCGACAGCCATCCCTCCGAAGCTTGTCACATTCTACGTCAAGAGGCAAAGGAAAGAGCAACAACACATGAATGTTAGAATTTCAACAAGATAGAACCCCACTTCTTTACAATGCAACTAGATGATGAGGAAATCCCCCTAACTCCTATGCCTGCCGAGCTGGAATTAAGGTCAGTAAATAGTACACAACCAGACAAAGAATTTAAAGTTGGGGCGGGTGAAATAATTCTAGAGAAAATGGTAGACCACCTATTTGTACCGATATATCATGGCACTTACATTCATTTGTGCTTCACGTGCTTCACATTACGATTCGGGAAGGATCAGTAGGAGATCCTTCTTGGTACACCTGTAATGGTTGGATTTTTTACATTCTGAATCCTAGGTTTTCTACTTGCAGCAGGTTACGCATAGATGCAAGTGAAACTGGAATCACAGCATTGTTATATATGGCACATTGCATCCATGCATTTTATTTTGCGCTGATACATCTCCCTCATCACTACTTATTTGGGTTGTAAGTGAAAGCCTTTTCTTGTTAGTTTCGCTTCTACCAGTTAGGGGAAAATATAAACACCTTGCAAATCCCCGCTTTTATTCTACATTTGTAGGAAGCGGGTCTCCGGAGATAAACGGCGTTACTGTCCTCTCTGTGGACCTGCTCCTTCAAATATCACTACAGTACTTGCATGAAAAGGGCCATGTATAAGTTTACATATCAAAGTGGGTTATTTATTCAACTGCAATAGCGCCGACTGAGCAATTATCGCCCCGAAATTCCCAATGGGAGTTTTCGTGCGATAGTGCCCCGATTGGCACTACTGCAAAATGATGCAAGCGCTAGATTTATCCAAGAAACAAAAATAAATATCTGTTCGTGCAACATGATATGCAACTCATCATTTGCTCCAGGTCCGTGCAGAATTCGACGTCTTCACTTGCACAACTAAGTTTAAGGATAGTTTGATTAATACAAACGTATTTGGGATCTGTTTTTTTTTCCGGCTCTTCTAAATGCGAATGGATCAGGAGTTTAAAAGAACAGGGCTGGACCAAAATGGACTTAGGTGACATATATGACCTAAGACATTACATATGGAACACAGACTACTTTAAGCAGTGGTGGCCAACTCCACTCCCTAATGGCCAACAAAAGGACAGGTTATCCCTGCTTCAGCACAGGTGGCTCAGACCCTGACTGAGCCACCTGTGCTGAAGCAGGGATATCCTTAAAACCTGATGGGTTGGTGGCCCTTGAGGACTGGAGTTGACCACCCCCCTCACTTAAAGAGTTCAGTTCAGGGCTCAACGGTATCATATCAGTCTGCCTCTAAATCTTCTTGCAACTGAAGCGATCCTTTAATAACTCAAAATAAGTATTGTGTGTATCCAATACCAAGTTGTATTCACTATTGGCCTATTCATAAGAAACAGTAAATTATACTGGTGCAATTCTTAGGGGTTCCCACTGGCGAGGGCAGACAAACTATGCAGGCCTTTATTCCTCATTAACATCCTATCCTCCCAGTCACTGCACGTCCGGCCTTTTGTTTTGCTTGTCTTCCCCTGGAGTGGGGTTTAAGGAGCATGACCTGCAATACACCAATTGAAATGTTTCCAACTAATTGAACAATGTGAGGCATGTAGTCAAAATGCACAGGTGGCCTCGCGTACAGGAAAGAAAACTCACTTCATGTTTACAACTTGGCCAGTGATGTTCTGTTAAATCTTAACGTTTACAAGAAATATGTAAACTGTGGAGGTTTTGTTTGGCTGAACGAGTAAGGGCAGGTCCATACTACCGCAGACCGCACTGAGGCGTCCATGCGGGGCGTGATCACATTCGCTAAAGGCATTGATCGTGCCCATAGACAGCGCGGACGCAAGCAGGAGGGGGCATGCGTCGCGCAAAAAATCAGTGCAAACTGATTTCTTGGTGTGACAGGTAGGTCACGTGAGCGGTTGCCCAATGAGGGCAAACAAGCTTGGTGATACCCCTAGGCACGCCCCCCACGGCGCGTCCACCATGGACGGAAAACGCACCCAACTCCACGCGGGCGAAGGCTCTATGGCCTTAGCCTAACGTTTACAACTCTCCAAAGAATAGTAATGGAGATTAGATATTTACTGTCACATTGTCATTACAAGTTGGGCTTTTACCTGTGATAACACACAGGTAATATCTGACACAATTGGCCCTCACTGTCCAGCCTCAAGCCATGCAACACCTTGTCTACACATCATACATACATCCTAAAATATCAGAATAAATCATAGTGAAGGGCGGGAAATATTACAAACTTCCAAAAGCCAATAAGTAAATCAACACCAGGTTCCATAGAGATAAATTAAGGTTACGCATTTGGGAAACAAGAATAAACTGGTGACTTACAAATTAAATGGGGCAAAAATGAGGAGAATCCTTGATGGAGAAGGATTTAGGAGTGCTTGTAGTCAGCAGGCTTAGCAATAGTGATCTATATCAGGCAGTAGCTGCAAAGGCAAACACCATCTTATCTTGCATTAAACAGGGAATGGATGGAAGAGAAGCATAATTATGCTCCTTTAAAAGCATTAGTAAGACCACACCTTTAATATGGAGTACAATTTTGGGCACCACTACATAAAACAAAAAGACATTATCAAACAAGAAAAAGTGCAGAGAAGATTTATGAGGCGAGGCTAGCTAAATTAGATTTGATTACATTAGAAAAGAGGCGTCTAAGCGGGGATATGATAACTATATACAAATATAGTCGGGGACAGGACAAAATGCTTTCAAAATAACTATTCATCCCAAGGGCTGTACAAACAACACGGGTCATACCTTAAGGTTGGAGGACAGGAGATTTCACCAATAACAAAGGAAAGGATTATTTACAGTAAGGGCAGTTAAAATGTGGAATTCATTACCCATGGAGACTGTGGCAGATAACACAGATATCTTAAAAAAAAAGTTTGGACATCTTTTTTTTTTTTTTTTTAGAAAGGAAAGGTATACAGGGATGTACCAAATAAGCAAACATGGGAAGGATGTTGATCCAGGGAGTAATCTGATTGCCAATATTTGGAGTCAGGAGGGAATTTAAGTTTCCATTTATGAGACATTAGTGCATAATGTGTCACTGGGGTTTTGGTTTGCTTTCTCTGGATCAAAATACTGTAAACACAAATATAGGATAAGTATCCGTCGTCTAAATTTAACATAGGTTGAACTAGAGGGACGTGTCTTTTTTCAACCTCATCTACTATGTAACCATCATATTGAAACACAGGACATTTCTTTATACGATGTGTGCCAAATGTAGGAAAATTGTTTCTACCAAAACAATTCTTAAAATTGATCACAGTAAACTCTAGCATGAAAAGAGTTAATGAACTAGAACATGTGTATCCTAAGGCTGCGCTTAAAGTGCCTTGCGACGGTGACGTAGCTCCGAATCAAATACATGGACTCCGTCGCCAGCGCTTATAGTAAGCGCGACGGCAAGATCCAAAATTTCGAAGCCGGTTCCATTTGATTTTTTTAGAGACAGTCGCCACACGTGACTGTCTCCCAGAGAGCGCGGCACCGCCCCCTTTCGTGACGTCGCTGGCGACAGTCGCTTCAAATCCATTTAGAACTTTCGCTGGTGGCGACGGGTGACGTCATCGGTCTCGTCTCCAGCACTATAAGCGCGGCCTAATACAACCATATTACCCACGAGATAAGTCAAATCAAAAAGAGTAAGTGATGAAGAGAATTATAATACATACTCATGCAAAAGTATGCTTTCATTCATTGAAACCACATACTAAATTACTGACAAATGTAGTTCCACTGTAGGTTGTGATGTACTCTTGTTCTACAGGTCATCAATGGGCAAGTGTACAATGTTATAGACATGGGACTTGAGACCACATGGGACAATTCATATTCTCTACTGCATTCCTAATGCGGATGGATTTTAAACAGAAAAGATGTGTAATGCTTTACTTTTGGTCTAGTAGATGGAAAGCCTTGATTTCCTCCCATTTTTTAGCTCCAAAGTCCTGACATCCTATAGTGTTCATGCTCGTCCTTTAACGAGACACAGACCTGTTGTAGAGTTCTAGCAGCACATTGTGTTCTGCATTAAGACGATTAAGAAATAATAGAAGCCTACGACAGCCTCCACATTTAAATAGAACAGATGTACTGTGGGTCACATCTATCTGCACGCGTTCAAGACACAGCAGATGTCTTTCTGAAAAGCTGACTCGTCAAGTAAAAGCTCCGCAGGTCAAAGAAAGAAGAGGGGCAGTGGAATAAGAGAGCTCTGTGATGCTTGCCACAAAGAGACAAGGCCATCTTTTTGGCTCTAAGAAAAATAGATTGAGGGTACATGGCAGCTGCAATTTAATGCGGCAGACCAAGCAATATCTTACAGTACATGTTTTTTTTTTTAATAAATCAGTTCTGTACTATGAGAAATTACTTGTAGCTTTTTTTAAAACAACTCTGACTTAACTTACATTATTAATGTATTATAATGTAACAGGCATTTTTTGTTTCTATAGCAACCATTTACAAAGTCACATCCCCTTCCTAGTCTGAAACAGGCTCTGGCACACTCCTTTTTGAGCCCTGTCCTCTTTCTAGCAGTGCACCAATTGAATCTAGTGACTGTCTGGTCACACTACCTTACCCCCAGAACTTTGCATCTTTGGTCCGCTTCTGCTGCACCGACAGCCATTTTAATGAACCCCCTGACCAAATCTTTGCCAATCGATCGGGAACTTATTGTGTGGATTGTATTGATGCACATATTAAAAGGCAAAAAAAATAATAAATAAAATAAAAAAACGGCAGCATGGACTGCTGTTTTAATGCCTGAACAGTACGCTCATATATATCACAATGACTTTGTCTTACTTGCATATTGCAATAAAATGATCCAAGCAATGGCATTAGTAGCTCACCATTCTTAGGGCTCGTTCAGGGAGCCAGCTGAGGACTCGGAGGGGGGGCGTGCGGGAGGCAGTGCTGGGCGACATGTGATTATCCCCCAGCAAACTTTTCAGCGTTGGGGAGGGGGCGGGGCTACAGACGCAGGGTAAAGTATCCAAGCTGCAGTCATGAAATCATTCTGAAGAATGATTTCATTGGCTGCCTTGGTCCCTGTGACGCTGCTTCAGCTCCAAGAAACGAAATTTTCGTTTACTGAAGCTGTCGTCAGCAGCAACTCCTGGCTTCGGAGGCAGGCCAGTAGCTACCCTGACAACAAGTATTCAAATTGAATACTTTGTTGCTCACGGCAGCACGCACGTCAGCACGCCCTGCCCCCGAAGCCAGCACCCTGAACGAGGCCTTAGAACCAAAAACATATTAAGAGTTTAATGATACTGTAGATTACTCCCCAAATAGAAACAATATTATTACCTTGTGCCCATTTTATTTTCATAAAGTGTACCAATTTGTAGACATACATGTAGCACTTCATGACGATCTTACACTCTAATTCCTTTTCAAGGTTTAGTGCCTCAAGTCACACAGAGAGGACACCGAGTGTACGTACTGTAGCACTGTGAAGGGCAAAGCTTAATGTTCAAGGCAATTTCTACTGAACATGCATCCGCTTCATAGAACAGAATATTAAAACTGGATACTGTACTACTGGTCAGCAGGGAAACTATATGTAGAGTTGCTGTAAAAATGAAATGCTAAAAAAGATAATATATATATCTTTTTTAAGTGTTTGGGATCTTTTTTACGGTTCTTTTTATTTGAAAGCATAGAGATCATTGGTATCTTCTTGTTCCACATTCTCATTGGATGTCTGACTGCTGTTGTACACAAAGTATACCAAATGTGCCACTCCAGCTGGTAATACCACGTCTTTAGGTCTGTAACTGGGATCAATGTCAAATTCAGTATTGGGACACAAACATGTCAGAATTTTACTTGTCTCTCCCCAACACACCTGTTACATGTAATTCACCTATTTATATTGAAACTTTCTATGCAAACCCATGTGCAGAAAAGCAAAATTTCAAGTAACAAAATATGAATGAAATAGAAATTTCAAGTAACAAAATACATCTTATACTATATTAGTGAAAGCACTGTATGTTTGCCTGCCTGCATGCCTGCCTGCAGGATGTCCGGTGTCCCTAGCGGCAATCTCATTGGTCCCTTGGCCCGCCCGCCCCCGCACACCTCTCATTGGCCTCACACACTCACACCACCCCCTTGGCCCGCCCCCCACACCTCTCATTGGCCTGAGGCGGAGTGACGGGCCAAAGGTCCAAAAAAATCTCACACACACACACACACACACACACACACACACACACACACACACACACACACACACACACACACACACACACCTCTCTCCCCTCTCCAAATCACCTTTTCCCCCTCCCCAGCGGCATCACCTCTTCCCCCTCCCCAGCGGCATCACCTCTTCCCCCTCCCCAGCGGCATCACCTCTTCCCCCTCCCCAGCGGCATCACCTCTTCCCCCTCCCCAGCGGCATCACCTCTTCCCCCTCCCCAGCGGCATCACCTCTTCCCCCTCCCCAGCGGCATCACCTCTTCCCCCTCCCCAGCGGCATCACCTCTTCCCCCTCCCCAGCGGCATCACCTCTTCCCCCTCCCCAGCGGCATCACCTCTTCCCCCTCCCCAGCGGCATCACCTCTTCCCCCTCCCCAGCGGCATCACCTCTTCCCCCTCCCCAGCGGCATCACCTCTTCCCCCTCCCCAGCGGCATCACCTCTTCCCCCTCCCCAGCGGCATCACCTCTTCCCCCTCCCCAGCGGCATCACCTCTCCCCCTCCCCAGCGGCATCACCTCTCCCCCCTCACCGCTCCAAATCACCTCTCCCCGCTCCAAATCACCTCTCCCCGCTCCAAATCACCTCTCCCCCCTCCAAATCACCTCGCTTCCCGCAGCTGCCACGCGGCGCGTAAGATGGCGGACCCCCTTCCTCCCTCGCGGCGCCGAGTCAGACGGTGGCGGCGCCCGGAAGTACAGGTAGGTGTCGCTCCCCACCTCCGGCGCCAAACGGAACTGAGAAAGGGCGCATCAACTGAGGTGTGTGTGTGTGTGTGTGTGTGTGTGTGTGTGTGTCACTGTCCACTGCCCCCCCCTCCTATCCACTGCCCCCCCTCCTATCCACTGCCCCCCCCTCCTGTCCACTGCCCCCCCTCCTGTCCACTGCGTCCCCCCTCCTGTCCACTGCGTCCCCCCTCCTGTCCCCCCTCCTGTCCACTGCCCCCCCCTCCTGTCCACTGCCCCCCCCTCCTGTCCACTGCCCCCCCCCTCCTGTCCACTGCCCCCCCCCTCCTGTCCACTGCCCCCCCCCTCCTGTCCACTGCCCCCCCCCTCCTGTCCACTGCCCCCCCCTCCTGTCCACTGCCCCCCCCCTCCTGTCCACTGCCCCCCCTCCTGTCCACTGCCCCCCCCTCCTGTCCACTGCCCCCCCCTCCTGTCCACTGCCCCCCCCTCCTGTCCACTGCCCCCCCCTCCTGTCCACTGCCCCCCCCCTCCTGTCCACTGCCCCCCCCCTCCTGTCCACTGCCCCCCCCAATTGTCCACTGCCCCCCCCCTCCTGTCCACTGCCCCCCCCCTCCTGTCCACTGCCCCCCCCCTCCTGTCCACTGCCCCCCCCCCTCCTGTCCACTGCCCCCCCCCTCCTGTCCACTGCCCCCCCCTCCTGTCCACTGCCCCCTCCCTCCTGTCCACTGCCCCCCCCTCCTGTCCACTGCCCCCCCCCTCCTGTCCACTGCCCCCCCCCTCCTGTCCACTGCCCCCCCCCCTCCTGTCCACTGCCCCCCCCCCTCCTGTCCACTGCAGGAAATGCAGGGGGAGGAATCCATGCCTTTGAGGCGCCCCCCCCCTCCCTTTGACGCCCCCCCCCCTCCCTTTGACGCGCCCCCCCCCTCCCTTTGACGCGCCCCCCCCCTCCCTTTGACGCCCCCCCCCCCTCCCTTTGACGCCCCCCCCCCTCCCTTTGACGCCCCCCCCCCTCCCTTTGACGCCCCCCCCCCTCCCTTTGACGCCCCCCCCCCTCCCTTTGACGCCCCCCCCCTCCCTTTGACGCCCCCCCCCCTCCCTTTGACGCCCCCCCCCCTCCCTTTGACGCCCCCCCCCCCTCCCTTTGACGCCCCCCCCCCTCCCTTTGACGCCCCCCCCCTCCCTTTGACGCCCCCCCCCCTCCCTTTGACGCCCCCCCCCCTCCCTTTGACGCCCCCCCCCCTCCCTTTGACGCCCCCCCCCCTCCCTTTGACGCCCCCCCCCTCCCTTTGACGCCCCCCCCCTCCCTTTGACGCCCCCCCCTCCCTTTGACGCCCCCCCCTCCCTTTGACGCCCCCCCTGCCTTTGACGCCCCCCCCTGCCTTTGACGCCCCGCGCGCACACACTGACTGACTGCCGCACGCACGCACACACTGACTGACGCGCACACAAAGCCTGACTGACGCACGCACACACTGACTGAGGCACACACTGACTGTGTGTGCGTCAGTCAGTCTGTGTGTGTTTGTGTTTCTGCCTCAGACTCACTGACGCGCGAGCAAACACACAGTGACTGACGCACACACGCTACATGAAGCTGTAAAGGAGGGAGGGAGGGGGGGGACTGGATTGATGTGAATGGGGGACAAACAGAGAGAGGGGGGAGGAGAGAGAGGAACGGGAACATTACATCCCGGGCAACGCCGGGTCTCTCAGCTAGTACTTAATAAATCCAAAAGCCAACTCTGACTCAGCTATTACTTTGAACTTGGATTGCAATGGTAACTCCCATGTACTCATTGAACATGGTCTTTTCTTGCTGTGTAATGTTTCTTCCTGATCTTCCAGGCACCCCGTGAGGTGCACGATACTCTCTTTTCTTAGTGCAATGGAGAAGCCAACGACTCAAGTTTTTTTTTTTAAAGTGTTCATGTGCTAATGTGATGTCACAGATATAGTATGTATCCAGTTCATGGTAATATCCCTCTAGATCAAACTGATTTTAAGCAGCACTGTAATAGTGGAGCTACTTATTGTCAAGTACAGACAATTGCCCCAATAGGAAACATGAAACATCTTTCAGCTTCTGTCACAACACAGTGAACCCAGAATTCCATTACCCAGTAGTTATGGAAACCATTTGCATTTACTCATGATCCTGCTTAGAGTTAAAACACTTTTACAAATCTCCACTTCAGATCATTTCAATCAAATGTATACTCGCAAGCATCTCATGGCAAATTTAAATCAAATACTGAGCTCCAACTTTGCCAATCCTATTTTGGTTCAGAAATACAGATGTAAAAATAAATAAATATCTATATATCTATATATTTAGAGAGCAGTCAAAAACATATTAAAGAGCATTGAAAAATATACAATACGTGAATAGATGAGATAAAACAAGTAGAATATAAGCACTGAATTCTGAAATCCATGGATATGCATGGAGAAATGATACTGTCACCCAATTAAAACTATACAGGAGATGATCTTAAAATATGTCAATAAAAGTCTAGGTACATGTATGTCTTTATTTATATAGCGCCCTTAACGTACATAGCGCTTCACAGTAGTAATACATGTGACAATCATATAAATAATACAAATAAAAGATCATGGGAATAAGTGCTTCAGACATAAAAGTAGCATTTAGGAAAAGGAGTCCCTGCTCCGAGGAGCTTACAATCTAATTGGTAGGTAGGAAGAACGTACAGAGACAGTAGCAGGGCGTTCTGGTAAGTGCGTCTGCAGGGGGCCAAGCTTGATGTCGCCATATACATAAAGTGGAAACCATGTCCAGACACGAATGGGAAACTACTTCATGAATGTAGACAGCAATAAACACATTCAAATAGGCGACAATCAGTCGTTTCTATAGCCATTAACACTCCACCACACCCTTACCCTATAAAAGGTAGGGATTCCCATGCCATGAATGCAGTGCCCACATTGAAATGACAAAGGGCACATAATGTTGATATACTGTCTTTTACTGTGAGAGCATAATCTCTTAACATGAATACATTTCAAAAGCAGGAGGAGACTTTTTTGTTGTTGTAAAAACAGGGTATGCTTTTCCCATGGCTGAAGAATGGACATTCATTTCCTTTGAGGTTTGCACTTATAGTATAAACACCCAGCAAATGTATCATTTCTATTCAACGGTCTGTTACCTCCAGAGGTTTGGAGTTTGGGTGTACTCCCTTTCTAGAGACCATCCACCAATTTCTAGTTACCTGTTACAGGTTCAGAATAGTGTAAAAGAGGGGCTCTCAACTCCAGTCCTCAAGACCCTCCCCCAGCCCTCACGTGAGTTTTTCAGGATATCCATGCTTCAGCACAGGTGGCTCGACAGCCACCTGTGCTGAAGCAGGCTCTTCTACTGAGCCACCTGTGCTGAAGTTGGGATATCCTGAAAACATGACCTGTTGGGAGGGGAGTCTTGAGAACCCCTGGTGTAAAGGCATATTGGCCCTTAATCAACATGCAGTGAACGGCCTACCCATGCTGGGGATAATTTTAGTCCCAACCATTTGAATGTAGCAACATTGTTCTCCAGCATTGGTGGATTTACATCTTATTGCATGAGGGTCAGTATTATTATGGTTACTAGTGCTCGCAATTTCTGCTTCTCTTCCACAATACTATATTATAGAACATTTTCTGTCACTACTGTCAATTTAAAGCAATCTAGCACTAAAACCTAAGACTAGAGGTTGTAGTTCAATAATACTAGGGAGTACAGCCTAGAACTACTTTTTTACTATAAATCACAGATTTTTTTTTTATATACACATTTACATTTCCACCTTCTTTCTAAAGAAAACTATTTATTTTAAAAGAAAGCTTTACAATTTCTGTTTTTGTAGAGTCAAAATATTGTACAAACCGGTCTAAACCGCGTTGGCCCAATGTGATCCATATGTAGAATTTGGTGACATCAGACATCACGGCTTTAAGGCCATGTGACCACTCCCAGGGACGCCAATGGGCCACGCAAGGGACCAGTCTTTATTTAACTACTAAAGAAAACAATGTTTGTCATTGTACTAAAGCGAAAACAATGGGGGTTATTTACTAAAATCTTGCAGCTGCAGAAGTGGGGCAAAGTGTGTGCACAACAATTGCACCAGATTTAGCAAAGGAAATCCTTCCGTTACTTTCAATGGGATTCCGTTTCTTTGATGAATAAGGCTCTGGGTTTTGCACTGCTTTTGCCCTCGTTTTATAGCGGGGAAAGAGTAGTAAATAGACCCAAATATGTCTTAAAACAACAGTATGTAGCATGAGAAATGTATCCAGCTCCCCGACTAGTTTGGCATTAAATATGCCACTTTAAAATCTGTTTCTCTTCATGTCATTTTGTTCAACTACTTTCCATAAATCTATTAAGACTACGTGGCTCTACTTATGTCAAGTAGAAAATAACGAAAGTACTAGTTAAATGGAGCAATAAGAGGAGTTACACACAATACAATATGTATCCATTATTGCAGTTATTTTCCTTCCATTTATATTATGCAGGCAGTTTTATACAGAGTATTATTAGTTCTCCACACAAGTATGACAAAAATAAATAAAACATAAAATGGTCTACAAAAGGATGATCATAATGGATGTTGGATCCGTTTGCTTTATTAATTGCCTCCTTATTGGTTAAGTCCCAACAATATATAGTGTTCAAAAAATATTTTGTTTTTTTAACCAATATAAAACAATGAAAAAGTTGTTTTTATTGGTACGCTGTTAGCAAAATAATACCCCACTTAGCTTACAAAAAAGGGTATCTCCGTCAACATCTGTTTGTGTACTGGCTTTAAGAAAAGAAAAAGTCTATCCGCGTGGATTGAAGCGTTTGAACCAGTGGCTGCACAATGTGAGACTTGGAGATAGGGGAATACACATACTATATTAATGACCTACATTTACATTATTCTGCACACCAACTTTAGCACGCTGGTTTTATTCATGCATGGCAGAACAAAGGGCAGTCTGGGGCAAATCATGTTATGAAAGACGCACAACAGCCATTGTCTCGTAATTCTAATCTTCCATTATTGCAGAGGTTATCTGCCACCTTGAGTCCCAGTTTTGACAGCTAAATGTCTACAGAACTCAAAGAATGAACAAGCCTAATTGATGGATGGACCACTTATGGATTGTCCACTTCTCTGAAATGTTGTAGGGCTCTGGCTATTAAAAGCCTCAAGGCAACATGGGAGCATCGATTTGTGACACCGTTGTATGTAAAACAAATTAATATAAAAATTTAGTGACACAATGTCATACATTGACAAACCACACTCGTACTGTGGGTTATGTTAAGGACGGTCATACTATGGGTTAAGTTAAGGACGGTCATACTATGGGTTATGTTAAGGCTATCAGGCAATCTGGAGAAACACCCTGGTGTAACAGGGACTTATCCCTGTTAAAGAAACTATCTCTAAAATCCAGCAGGGATTTGGTTAAGTGCAGCAGGCAATTAACCAGACTATCTGGCCAATTAAGTCTGTAACAAAAGCAAAAAGTTGGGCACGGGAGAGAGATTCCTTAGCTCACATACGAGAAGGAGAACTGCAGAGATTTCCTTAGCTCACAGCTGGGCTGACCTGGGGAAAATATGTCTTGATGTACACAGAAGGACTGTATGCGGACAGCAAGACAAGGGGACAAGACCTCTATACCTGGACACAGACAGTGCCATAGCACACAAGGATGCTTTCCCAGGAGAAGAAAGGCCTTCCCCTACATCTACAACAGAAACAGATAAGAGACTTTCTTTCTGGAATGGTGTGTGTGCGTATGTATGTGTATGCGTGCGTATGTATGTGTATGCGTGCGTATGTACTGTAGTGTCGACGGTTATTCTAAAACAAACCAGTGGCAATTACTAAAAAGACCCAGGTACATGCTAGGTACATGCTGCAACATTTCAGTGACATTTCTGCAGAGACTAATGGCCCATCGGATTAACAGCGGGGGTACATGGCAGTCCCATTCAAACTGAATGAGACTGCCAGGGACCCTTGCTGTGTTAATCCGATGGGCCATTAGTCTCTGCAGAAATGTCACTGAAATGTACCTGGCTAGTTTAAGGCAAGTTTTCGAATACTCGTTGGCTCGTCGTGTGTGTATGTGTATATGTGTGTGTGTATGCAGTATGTTTGGGATGTAATCAGCCTAGATACCCACCCAGTTAGATAGGACATATACAGTACTGTCTAATTATTCTCCAAAGTGGAGCAGGTTTTTCTTTTATGTTTTGTGTTTACATTGTTAAAGGAACAGGCAATAAAGCCTTCTATTAATTTCACCCTAAAACTGTATCCATTTGCATACCTCTGCACACATCTCTGATGCCAGGTGTAAGAGTCCAATTTTGGAATGATATTAGATGTATCTGGAATTATGACAGTAATTAAATAGTAGGGGCAGTGTTGCATGTTTATTTTATTACAATTTCACTATACCGGTTACAAAAAAATAAAATAAACTCTTACCATGGGTGGATAAATTTAAATGCTTAGGAGTCAACCAGAATGTTTAGAAGCCGGCTTTCTGTTAGGTTGATAAGAAAAACAAAACCGGCTGTCAGCTCTAGGAAAAGCGCTGCATAGAAGGTATTTAATGATAGGTAGCGTCACGGTAAGTGAGTAGTAGGCACTAATGAAAAGAGGTAATAGGGAGCCTCCGTGGGGGAGCAAATCAGCCAACAACGGACTAAAAAAAGTCTTAGAGGTGTATAAGCTGCTATAATGAGCATATGAATCCCAACACACGGTAGACAGGTAAGGCGTGGAGTACGCTGTTACTCATGATAAGTCGCCATATCCCTTCTCCTCTTGGCCACGCAGGAACAGTGTAGATCCTATGTCTCTGTCGGCGTCTGTATCCAATCCAAATAGTAACAATGCAAAGAAGGGGGGGGGGGGGGGGAAATCGGTGTGACGTCTAAATCCGTAGACAAACTGGGAACTCACCGGCCAAAGTGGTATAAATAAAAACAACTTTATTAAACTACATAAAGAGGAGCATGCTTGAGAAAGTGCCAGTGACAGCGTGAAACGCGTGGGAGGAGGAGCTTTTTTCACATGTGGATGTAACACATTTTTTATGTAGTTTAATAAAGTTGTTTTTATTTATACCACTTTGGCCGGTGAATTCCCAGTTTGTCTACGGATTTAGACGTCACACCGATCCCCCCCTTCTTTGCATTGGCTTTTTGTGCTGGGAGAGGGTGGGGGCAGCCCTGTCTTTGCATGGGTCAGTATGCACCTGCGACACACAGCCACACCTCCCCCTCCCTAGGAGGACAGCGACTTGAACGGTCAATCACTGCCACTGCGTCCGCACGCGGTGATCAACAGGTCAGTCATCAGTGCACGTAGCACAGGCGCCGAGGGGGGAGGGGTGGAATCTTAGGCGCCCAGGATGTTTCCATCCCTGAAAGAGCTCAAACTTTTAAAGGGGCATGAAGCAAATGAACAAAGTGATGCCCTCAACTTATATGATTTGCAAATATATATATATATATATATATATAAATACCGTCGCTGCACAGCACCAAATTTCTTCCAAAAGAGAAGTCCTGCTCACTGCACTTCCACATCAGTGGATGTGGTAACAAGAGCCTCTAGCACAAATCTTAAATGTAAAAACTATGATGTACCTTAACTTTAGGCGAGGCAAAGGTTTTTTTTTTTTTTCCAGATAGTGACTTTTTTTTTTATGGTTCAACATGATAATTATTCATAAATACTGTTTACTTTCAAGCAAATCTCACTCAGATGTAGCACGGGGGGGGGGGGGGGGGGGAGCTTAGTCCTACGAAGAACTGTTATGTTGGTTCATTAAAAAGGTACCAGAACCTGCAACAACCCTCAATTTCTCCAGGGACAATGTGAGGCAAAGTGAAGCATAGCATCCAATGGTTCATGCTTTACAGACACACATCTGCTAAAAGGAAGCTCAAAATGGGAGTTCAGGACAAATTTGATGGATCAGACTGGATTTTCCAAAGCCTGTGTGTGTTCCCATGGTGACCGGTTTTGTACATGAAGGGAAATTCAGGGCATCTGTGCACACCGGACAGTGACCCCTTCACAAGGCAGAGAATTCCCGCTTAAATTCCAGCCCTCCAATGTAACGTAAGATTACGGTTAAGACAGCATAAGCTCTTGAGCAGGATTAGTATCCATAGGATCCATAGGGCTGACACAAATCATATAGAACTACATAAGTGATTAGAAATGCAATAAAACCAGATACAGGCATATCTATGTTGATGGAGAATGGAATAGGTGTTTAATAGATTGATTATGTGCACAATTAGATTTTTGTTTTCGATTGCACCCATCAGTGTGAAATCCTCTGGCAGTTTTCTACTTTGGATAAATACTGACGTACTGTAAAAACAGTTTTGTGACGACTCTACAATGAACGCATTATCACGTTTTAAGAAAAATGTTTCATAGCCTGACCATAATTGCGGCTACATTTGAATCACTACTGCATCTTTTCCTCTGTTAGAGGATCATAACAAGCTATGTGTAAAAGCAGCACGAGTTGTAGATTGTTGTGATATTTGAACTGCTCAATGAAACATTAGGACCATCAATAATTACTAAAACAACTGTTAAGATTGTAGGAAACTCATGATATGCCCAAGTCTCTACTGCAGGAGTGGCCAACTCCAGTCCTCAAGGGTAAACAACAGGTCAGGTTTTAAGGATATCCCTGATTCAGCACAGGTGTCTCAATCAGTGGCTCAGTCAACGACTGAAGCAGGGATATCCTTAAACCCGACCTGTTGGTGGCACTTAAGGACTGGAGTGGGCCACTCCTGCTTTATTGCAACTCCAGTGCATGCTGCTATGGGGGACTGCACATTTCAGAATTATTTTTTATATCATTTACAGATTATTATTATTCATTTGTATTTACGATCATGTCAACCCAGTGACTGCCTCTGTACGTGTTCGTGTCTCCCCTCTGTGTTGGGTAAGTCACACTTTAATTTTGCGCCTCAATTGTACTAGGAGTGGCTTGAGGTCCTATTAAAGCTCTGTGCATTGAAATCTCCTTTTGGCGAGGAATTGATTCACACTGTTCAGCTCATGTGATGCCCCCTCACCTCGTAGCACAGATTTCAGGTTCAGCTTGGCTTGCCTGTGTAGGTCCTCTACACACTGAGGTCTGGATGATGGGAGGAACACATTCTCCTGCTGGTGCCAAGAGGCTGTGTAGTGGACTGTCCATTTACTCTCCTTATCTAGACTGGAAACAGCTGTAAAGGGACAGAGGAAAAGCAAGGCTTTGGTTAGCTACAGTCACATGTGTACCGCCTCGGTTTGATTGTACAGCACAACTGAGATACATACAATATGAGTAAGGTGGTGTTGTGAGAAGGTAGTGAATGCAATGTGTGCAAGTCTGTACATAAACGTAACTCTGGTGCGGTGTTTACTCCACTTTACTCCCTATTTCTGCACTCAGCAGACGCTCATGTACTCCCCTTAATTGCTTGAAGAGAGACCATACATGTATTACACTTAACATATACACATATACATATTATACGTTATGCTACCTTACACTGATGATTTGTGTTAGAAACCTAGAACATGACATCCATATGGTACTTTGTAGACTGTGTGTGGCTGGTACAATCGGACATCAGTTTGTGTTAAACATTTGGCCTAAAGCGCATGGCTCCATTTCAAATTAATCATTCAATTCAAGTTTTAAATGGATAAATCTGTCTACTATATACACAGCATGAGGCAAGAAGCCATCACTTTCATCAGACTGATTGGCCAAGCTCAAGCTCTTGTGCTATTAAAAAATCAAAGTAACCAGAACGGTCTGTGTAAGAGGAGGGGGTTCAATCATTTCCTCGCCAGAGCCGCATCCAGACCGGTCTGTGACACTGCCGTGGAACACTCTCAATGTGTGCCGTCACGGAATCCCCAGAGGCATGTGTCAGGTGCAAACAGCAAGTGACAATGAATGGGAACACATTGCCATATGGAGATTACAACAGTTATTATATTTCAGTGGATGGTGGAAATTACCATTTTTGTGAAATCAGACCATGCATGTAGGAAATGACTAATCAAAAATGTTGCCTACAGCATTTTGTTGGTAATTCACAGCAAACAACTATTTTTTTTTTTTTTACAAAGGGGCCTATTCATTCAACTCTGATATTGTCGATGCAAAATTGCCCCCAAAACACTGCATGCAATGTGACACGATAAAAATCTGTCTTTTTCGCTGTATTCGTTGGGAACTATATGCATACAAGTCACACAGTTTGATATCTAATTTGCATGCACTTTATGCTGCAATACCAGCTGAAAAATGACAATCACCTCCCTTATGTAGGCGAAATAGGGTTTTTAGGGCAGAGGAGAGTGGAGAGAGAGACCAATTCAGGAGAGGGCTCATTGACTTACAGTATATATGTCCAAATCTATAAACCATTATTCCACTTGGAGAGATGCATGTGAAAGCACCTGGGATACAGGTGTCCTGGGAAATATGCTAATTCAAATATATGCAAATAATTTCAATTAACATATTTTCCAGGTATCTTAGGTGTGTTCATAGTTATCTCCCATGTGGAGCAAAGACTCTTACTCTGTCTCCCTCCCAAGCAAAAGTCCTATAATGGTTTACCTGAGGGAGGAGAGATTTTGGGCCGTTACTTTGCGGTCGATCGGCAAACTGGCAATTTAATGATTAGCCCAGGAATATGCGATTTTGTCCCATTTGTAGAACATGTAGTCGCATAACCGGCATAAAATCGCATTAAACAATTTCAGTTTTCACACGGTTTGGACGTGTGAAAAGTGCTTTATGAATGCGGCGAGATCATCATTTATTTAGAACGTGCCAACATATTCCGTAGCGCAGTACAATCGGGTTGGAGGATAAAAAACAGCAAGATAAATATTGCTAATCCGTATGAAAATGGCTGTTTTTGCCCAGAAATGCATTTCTTGGAGTTTAATAAATAGCCCCCAAAGAATCCAAGATGAGTGTACACATGCGGTCAGATCGCGCTTACAAATTGCTCCAAGTTGTGTCACTGGTTGGATGAGATTTGCTTTTCCTAAATTGTAAAAGTAGAAGTCATTTGTTGTGTATTTCTTCAAAGGAGAGATGTTTTGTGTGTCTTATTTAAATAATTTGAGCTTCACATTTTTTGGAGCAGGGGCACTTTGTGTAAGTATTTAGCACTTTGTGTCATTGTTTTAAGTTGCTCAGTAACCATGATTCTCAACCAGGGTTCGGGGCTCCTTGAAGCAGTCTCAGGGGTTCCTCCTATGGACCACAGACCCCCCTCTCCCCATGGGGTGGTTTTTTTTGTATGTATTTTGTAGGTTGGATTGAGTGAGAGTGGGGTAATTGACGGAAGGTAGGGGCGAGTGAGAGAAGAGAGGGGGCAGGAGAGAGTGAGTGAGGAAAAGAGGGAGTAAGAGTGAGACGCAAGGGATAAATACATGTGAGGCGGGAGGGGGGAGAGTTAGTGAGATGGATGAGAAAGAAATACATGGGTAGAGGGTGGGAAATAGAGGTGGCTCGTGAGGTGTGAAATGTTGTGACTGACCCCGTAGAACCTAATATGTGTCAGCCAGATAGGGGTTCCCCGAGATTTTTCGAAATACTTCAATGGTTCCTCCAAACAAAAAAGGTTGGAAATCACTGATCTAGCATGTGGTCAAACTGAATATAGGAGGAGTTAGCCGACACCCATAAATTAATCAGTATCAATTCTTTATATTAGCTTTCCACTTCTATTCATGCCATCTAAAAACTCCCAGATCTTTCCTGCCCCAGACACCTATATGAGTGATAAATAATGTGAAAAAATATGTATTGTATTTGATCCATATGCTGATGAAAGAAATATCAATTCACACACTAAATAAGAAATCGTGCCTAGAAAGTCAGAACCCCGATAGTTGGCCGCATACATGTAACTGAGTATAATCAAGCAATAGTCATAAAAAAAAATGTTCTGCAAACAAAGTATTAGCGCGCCTGTCCCTTCATCTTACGCCATGATCATGGGACGTTCATTCTGTCTACGAAACACAACATTAATGCAACATGGAATAAAGGACGTGTTTGAGACTCTACAGCCTGTAGTGGAAGAAAAGCATTGTATATCTTTTTAATCCTATTTGCCCCGCACTTGAGCACTTGCATCACGTTTCCTCACATGCCTATAAAAAGGTGTCTGGTTTTGATGCATCTCCAGGTGTTTTGTAGGAATTGGTAGTCTAGTTTCTCGTACCTCTATGCTTTCAGTGACAATGACAAATGTGCCACAAGTGCATACATTATTCTATTCTCACCAGGCGCTCCTACCTACTGCATGCAGCTATTATGCCCACTGTGCAACAACTTGCACTTACACTCCTTTCCCAGAGCGAGACACCGTATAAAGCAATACAAATCCCAGGGGACAGAACATAGCCTGCAAATTATTTAATAGTCCCACACATTCACGAGCTGTACATGGATCCAGTATGCCTATAACTAAAGTAAGCTACTATATATATTTAAAGCTCGCATTAAACAATATTAATACCTATTTATTGAATATGTTAGTTCAATAAAAAAAAAAAGTGTCAACTAACAGTACATATGATTTTATTTATTAGTCCCTGATGCTGCCACCTTTGACTGCACGAAGGCCCCGATCAGACAGGATGCTACGCGACGTGTGTGCGCGTTCATCACTCTTTCAGTTTGTTCTGTGGGAGTTTTCAAACTGGAAACAACTCCCGGCGGCGAAGTGCAGCGCAGACGCAGCTGCACTTGGAGACAAGTTGTCATTTCAACCGGCAGCCGCATCACGTGTACTTCGCCAGCCAATTACATTACACACACTTTCTTTTTTTTTTAATTAAATGGATGAAGTAAGTCCCGCCTCCAAGTCGCGTCATTCTGTCTTCTGGGGATGAGCACACATCGTCCAGCAGACAGAGGCGCGGTAATGTAGCAGCCTGTCTGAGCTGCAGCTGATCGCACTTGGCACGGTCAAGCACAATAAATTTAAATCTGCCTGGCCACGTTCACGCGGCGCCCCCAGTGAGCGCGCACGTACGCTCGCAGGTGCTGAGCGCGTGCCGAGACACATTACATAGAGTTTGAGGTGCGCTGAGGGGTCACATGACCTCCTCAGCCAATCAGCCCCAGTCACTGTTAGGCCACACCCCCCGCACACACAGAAAGTTGCCGGACACCCTGCGCTCATGCTTGGAGAGTTGGTGATGTCACCACTCAAGCATGAGCGCGGTCAGCGGCACAGGGGACGCAGCCTGCTGCGGTCATTATTTATGTACAGGCATACCCCGCATTAACGTACGCAATGGGACCGGAGCATGTATGTAAAGCGAAAATGTACTTAAAGTGAAGCACTACCTTTTCCCACTTATCGATGCATATACTGTACTGCAATCGTCACATACGTGCATAACTGATGTAAATAACGTATTTGTAACAGGCTCTATAGTCTCCCCGCTTGCGCACAGCTTCGGTGCAGGTAGGGAGCTGGTATTGCTGTTCAGAACGTGATGACAGGCGCATGCGTGAGCTGCCATTTGCCTATTGGGCGATATGTCCTTACTCGCGAGTGTACTTAAAGTGAGTGTCCTTAAAGCGGGGTATGCCTGTATGTTGTTGCACATGAACTTTCACGGTAACAGAGGGTCCTTTTAGAGCACGTCACCATATTAAACTGTGGTCTAATGCAGGGGGGCTCAACTCCCGTCCTCAAGCTCCCCACCTCCAACAGGTCAGGTTTTCAGGATATCCCAGCTTCAGCACAGGAGGCTCAGTCAAACACTGCACCATCTGTGCTGAAGCAAAAATACCCTAAAAGCCTGACCTGTTGGGGGGGGGGGGGGGTGGCTTGAAGGCTGGAGTTGTGCACCCCTGTTCTAATGTAGCATGCATACAAAGTAGTGTGAAAAAAACTGAAATGTTAAGAGCGTTTGTAGGTCTAATTAAATAATAATCTCACAGCACAGAAAAATAACACTGAGCCGACTAGACTGAGTGACAAAGGTTTTATCCATGTTCAAAAGATTTCAAAGGAACAAAAAAAAAAGTACAATGGTAACAAACCACTGAACTGCAAAAATAAGCGCACAACAAAGACGTGTGCGCCCTGGGAAAAATGCAAAAACATCACACAAATCAAATGCAACGTGTAGTTTGTGCAGGCAAACACACAATATATAACATCACAATAGCTATTCGCGATCTATTCAATTTAACGCTTTCAGTGCTAGGGGCCTGCAGAGCTGCATGGGCTTCATAAACCATAAGGATGTTTGTCACTAGCTGAATTACAATGAAAGTGGTACTGTGTGTGAATGCGGCCGGCCATTATTGTGTTAAACAATGGGACGAATCTATTGAAGTTCTATTTAAAAAAAAATAAAAAAAATTGGTTTTTTTTAAGATGTTGCCGCAGACAGGGAGAGCATTATTACATGTGTTAGTTGGCATTTGCGGAAGAGAGTCAGAAAAGGTTGAACGGGATGCAACATGACTACTTACTCTTCTTCTTGAACAGATTTATCAAGGACTTCAGCTTTGTGTTAATAAACACCACCATTTCCAAGATCCCTCCAGCCACGAAGTGGAAAGCCCATAGAAAGCTTGCAGCAGCTGAGCAGGTGCCTTGGTCCTTACTGGTGCTGCACTGTGTCCTTCCAGCAGCCCCACACACCCTGCTCACCTCTCCCCCTGCCAGTCCCTTTCTCTGCTATCTTCACGTTACCTTTGCTGAAGCTTAGGTGCCGTGGACAAGACTTCCACCTGACAAAGCCTTTCTGCAAAATAGATCCCTTGAGCTGGGTAGCCGGTGTGAGGGGGGTTAAGCTCCCTGAATGTGAAGTTCAGCACCAACCTCACATGTGCTTCATGCAACAATCAGACTTTCTGCCTCGTTGCTTCTTCATTCAAGACAGGCTCCACTTTTCATCCTTGTTGCACTGCCCCCCACCCGTTTCCCATGCTCACAGCAGCACTCTAGCTCAGTCTGCTCCCAGTTTTCGCTGTTGAGTTAGTTGCTGCTGCGGCTGCTGCAAACATACTTCCCAGGCTACTGCAGGGTGCTCAGCACTGTGTGCACTGAATGGGGCAGTATTGGCTTTCAGCTATTGTTTGTCAAACACGCCCCCTGCACCTCCCGAAACTCTCCCACTGAAACCGTTCTCTGTAGGGCTGTTACAAACTGATTGCTTTTCTGTATCTGTTTATTTCCATCTCCTCTTTTGCCACTTCCTTGATGATTTGCAAGTACCATTTTAATGGTTCATGATCTCCTGTCTTATTGGCATTAACCTGCACCCTAAAAAAAAAAAAAAAAAACACATACTGGGGTGTACATACTGTGCCAACGCAAAGACAAGTTTGCTGCAATGCACTATACACCTTTTATCACCCACTTTTGTGTGTAAAGTAAAAACGTTGATAATCAGGTAATATTACATACTGTATGTATTGTTAGCCAGGGATGTGTATGTCACTTATGGCATGTTTTTTTTCATTCACAGTGATACACTCCTACTTCTGATACTACACAGACTGCAAGCTTGAGGCACATGGGGCCAAACTGGGACAAATTAGGATATTTACTAAAATCTTCTAGCAAAAAATAAAAAAAAAACCCAAAAAAACAACAGCACTGTCAAAGAAAAGGAATCCCAGTGAAAGTGGTAGTTTTTCCCCTGATACATCTAGTTCTATTGCACTGGTTTTCAGACCTTAGTAAATAACTTTAGTAAATAAAACCCAAAGTATCAGGATATACAGAGACAAGTTTAAAACGCCTCTCTTTGTACGGTTTCTTGTATCACATGGAACCCATGTAGTATAGGCCAATTTGCTGCAGATAATGACCCCAAAGGTGATGTTTAGCCGTACCATAAAGCCGGTCACCCTTGGGTGGATTAGTTCTCTTTCCAAAATTGCCTTTGTTCATAATCTAGTCACATATTTCCATGTTTAATCCACCCAACATTGTCCATTTCAGATTGTAATTTTTGGGGTTAGTTCGTGGGTTCAAATTGAACAATGTAATAAATATATGTTCTGAAATATGAAACAAACATAAAAAAATATTGCATGGCAGAGTGCCTTTTACTCTGCACATTCAAAATAGGATTGTAAAGAAATCTGGGGATTTCATGTAGCTACCGGCTGAGAACGTCAATGTTTCAAGACACTTTGTATTTAAAAAAAAAAAAAAAAAAAAAAAAAAATCTGCGACAAAAATGGTGCAAAATTGAAGGCAAAATAGCCCCAGATTAGTTCGCTGCATTTTCTGAGATGCCTCTACTTTGGTATAGTGAAGATGATCTAGAGGCGATTTGCAAGAAGAGTTGTAATGGAAGCCAGACTGAAATGGACGTGTCAGTCACACAGTGACCATGGTGATGGCTTCCCAGACAAGGCAGAGGGAGGGGCACAAGGTCAAGACAAGAAAGGTCATTAAGGCAAGTGCACAAGCCACTCCATGCATAACTACATTGTGTGTGTGCAAGACTTTGCTGCTTTTCACAGACAAGACATTCTACATCCAGCTCTCATGGGGAACGGACATGTACATGATGCAGAGACCATTCTGTTAACATGACTAAGGTAGCACAGCTCTTTAATCTGTCAGCGCTACATCTATTTACCTTCTAAAATAGTTTATGTAGCCATGTGGCCCCTGGCTAATACATTCTCTGCCCTAGTATTGTAAGTCCTGGTAAGAGCAGGCAGTGCTAGGGTTAATCGCCTCTCACATGGACCAGCATGTGAATCTCTTCTCCTGTAAGTTAGGCCAAGCTCATGGTGGCGGCGGCGCCAAGTGCGCGCGCTTGCGTCTGCGCGCACTTCCAGGCCTCTTACCGTATTGCCTACTGAAGTGGTTCAAGTGCCCGCGGCGCTGCGTTGGTCGACGCTGCTACATTTTGCCACCACAACTCAAATTGAGATTTAGGGCTGCACTAGCACGACGTCAGCTGGTTCAGCCAATGAGGACGAACCAGCTCAGTGACTAGCCCGCGGTCGCCATGCCCACCTCTATCTACGTGACCAATCTACTGCAGTTAGCTCACATATTGCTGGGGCTACAGGAGTGCACGCCGGGGAGCGCACGCCCACGCCACAACCATGAGCTCGGCCTAAGTTTGTTGCAGTTTGCAGGTGCTAGCCTGAAAAGTGTTGGAGTCCCATCCCTCCTGTGCAACATGATTGTAGCAACTTACAGGCTCATGTTTGGGCTTGTAAACAGCTGGGACCACATGACAGGAGGGGGGCCTGGCTGTAGTTTTGATTCTGTCCAATCAGTGGTGCAGAGTAGCATGGTCCCTCCCCCTGTATAAAAGATGTGGGTGCCCATCAAATGGGTGTGTTCTCTCTGTGCTGGCCTGCAACTTGGGGAGTAGGTGGTGTGTTCTACCTTGCCCCATCAGGGGGTAAGGGGGTTGAGAATAGCCTAGGGGCCTCAAACTCCTGGGAGGCCTAGTCAAGGAAGAAGGGTCCTGCAAGTCGAGCTCTGACCCTGGGAAGGACTGCAAGCTGCGAGGTGGCAGTAACCTGGATTAAGAGGGGTTCAGGGAATGCACCCATCTTGCAAGAGATGGATATGAAGTGTCTGCTATTCCACCAATAAATCCTATTGTACTGTTCCTGCTGGCTTGTCCCTTATTCTAAGGCCGCGCCTATAGTGCCGTCGATGGCGACATGACGGGTGACGTCACCCGTCTCCACCGGCGAAAGTTATATTTCGCCGGGCGGCAGCGACTCGGGTTTCCGGCTATTTGATTGGTTCAAGGGCCATCACATGAGGCGACAGCCCTTGAAAAATCAATCACCAGTAAAACATGTGTACCAGCAAATCTCCCTTGGGGGGGAGGGGAGGCGGTGTTACATTTATATCACACAAGGTAGGAAGTGTAAGCTCGCGTCCATAGTTAGCGCAACGCGCAAGGCCATAGAGCGCACGTGCGCTACCGATTTTTCGGGAGCCAAAATCTTTTATTTTGCCGCACGACAGCTGGGTCATGTGTGCGGTTCAGCCAATGAGGGCAAACCAGTCCCGTGACGTCCGCTCCCGTGACGTCACAGGCACGCCCCCAAACATTGAATTAGAGCTGCTCTTGGTCGTCTCTCCTGCTCCAGGCCCCACAGGCCACAGATCGCCTGTGCAGCAGGCTCGGGTGATGTCACGCGCGCCGTCGCACGCGTCTACTATGTACAAGGCCTAAGGATTCAACAACATTATACCAGGGGTTTATTCCCCTACATTGATACAATGTAATAATAGAAGTGCTAGGCTTTAACTCAGTAATAGGCATGCACACTTGAATGGGCCTCAAGGTGCGCTAAGGCCTAGTAACCTTTCAGAAAAATCTCTTCCCTAATTTATTGCATTTCATTAGGGCCGTTTTTGTGGGGGAACTTACAGAAGTAGCCAACAGTAGCCCCGTTAACGCTAAACAACGCAGTAAATAATGCGGTAAAGAATGCATGCGTTAGGCAGCTAAAGCCCGTTATTGTTTTCAATGGCGTTCGTGGTGGAACTTGAGGTAATAATGCAGTAGCATTAACAACATGATGTTAACGGGAAGAATAACGTTGGCTACATCTGTGGGGGACCCGACTTCCGGCTCCTTTTATAGGGATCAACAATAAACTCCTTATGGTGATTATGAAATCTCTCTCTCTCTCTCTCTGGTTTAAGAATTATACAATACATTTATAGCTTTCAAAGCCGTTAATTCAATATTTCAATGGAAGGTATACTTATTTAGCACAGGAATTGGTTTTTAGGCATTGATCGTTTTGCATGATGCAGAATGTGTTTCCACCCTTCACCCCTCTCTTACAATCACATTTCTAGTTGACCTGTTTCAGTGCAGCCCTCTGGGGCAGACACTCTCACAGTCCCGCACGGATTGCGTGAAGCTTGCCCACCATCTAAATGAAAATCCGTCTAAAAATACTGTACTCAAATGGTTACATATCTTAAGAAGAAGTCAAGTAAGCAGAATGAAAGGGCGCACAGAGAATGATTTTTTTTTGGCACGGTCATGTAAAAACAGAATTATATACAGCAGGGGTGCGCAAAGTGGGGGGCGCAGGCGGTTGCAGAGACCCCGCGCTCTTCCCCAAGGCATTAAAATTAAATGCAGGGGTGGGGGGAGGGGGGGGAAATCGCGTGAGACCTCTGGAACCTCAACTTACCTTGCTTCAGCTGGCATCTGGAAGCGTCTCCATGATGTCATATATGCGTTGCCATAGCAACGAGGCTTAGGTCACATGACCCTGGGCTTAATTTCAAGCCGCACTGAGCAAAGGGAGGGGGGACGAGCACCAGGGGGACAAGAGGTAGGGGGGCACAGGAGCAAAACCGTTTGCGCACCCGATATACAGTATAGTCCATAACGTACAATGGGGTTACTATTATGGTGGCTACAGGGCAACAACAATGTAAAAGTTACTTAAGGCAGCAGTTACAGTCTAATAGTTACCATGGTAACCTGAGAAACTAGAGATTACATCATGGATTTTAAACAATAGAAAATAATATCTTTTTAAAGAACAGGACAAGCACAGGTGGTAATATACAAACACTATGGGGTAAATGAAATAGACTTCGAAGCGACCATTCATGCCAAAAATCCCCATTGACTCCAATGGGGACTTCTATCGTAACCGGCCCAAAAAGCCGCTTCGGAGTATATACTGTAGGATTGAGTTCAACTCATACAGGCTTCCGGGGGCGGGGTTACCGCTTTACCACATACTAATGGTTTTCAATACATTGTAAGGCTTGTTTTCTACAGTTCTACAGATTCTGTTATTTATATTCCAGGTCACCAAACAAGGGATGGGAAAACAGAGTAACTACAGAGTACAGTAATAATATTGATAACATTGAACACGACAGGGGTTAACAAATCCTGGCTGCCTAAAATGTAGCCACTGGCGCTTGTGCTATGCACAGCGCTGACTGACCTGTCAGTCACCGCTGTGACCGGCAAAAGCGCTCCCCAATGCGGCTTTGTCGCGCTGTGACCGGCAGATGGGTGGGGGGGTGGGGGGGGGGGGCGGGTGAAGCGGGTGGCAGAGGCGCCTGAGGGCTGGGGGTAGGAGCGAGCCGAAGCGCTCCAGGACTCTGCCCACACCTGCTCTCAATTCCCACTGTGGTAAGGGGATGGGGGAGGAGTGTGTCTGTATGCCCGTCTGTGTCTGTGCATGTCTGTGTTTATTAGTGCGTCTTTGTGTGTATCTGTGACACGCTGACAATGAGACACAGCCACAGATGGGTGAGGGTTGAGGGCTTGTTGCTGGAACGTCCCCTCCCTCCCCGCCCCCCTTTTAACAAAATGCTGGCTCCTAAGAGTTCTGGCTGGCTCCTAAGTATTTTAGATTCCTATCAACCCCTGACTTATGAGCGCAGTCACGTCGCGGACAGGTCTCCCAAACCTGCCTTACCCTATAAAATCACACAGCATACAGTGCTTCTTCTGCAGCCAGGGATTCTGGGTAATGACATACACATGATCACTCCGTGCATCACTTTTTCCTTGTTGTATCCACTTTCACAATGTGTAAAACATCAGGCAGGAGCCTAAAATTATCCATGTTGAAGTATGTAGTCAGCAACCACTTGTCACAATGATGAACCCTAAAGGTTGAAACAGCTGTCTGTGAGTAGGTTTTCTTGCCATACACTTTTTTGACCCAGGCTATGCTTTAATAGGTATATCGAATTCTTACAGTAAAGACGGCATTGGAAGAGCATTCAAAAACACTATTGCTTTTCTTGAACATCTAATAAGTAATAACTGCACACTTTTGCCAGTGGCTCCCTTGAATATACCAACAAATGTATATATTAATCCCTTTCACATCTTCATGAATGACGACTATCTCGTGCCATTTAGATTTTGAACAAAAGACACTTTCCTTACAAAACCTCCCCAGAGTTAAAGCACCATTCAGCTGTCCCCCTTATCGCCAATGTCAGAGGTTCACAAAGGCTTCTTTCATATTATCCCTCCCTGTGTATTTTAAATGTGAACCTTCCCAAGCCCTGAACGGATAAAAACTCACTGAACCTGCAATGACTGGATGATAAGGGTGACATGGATTAGTTATCAGTGTGCACATGCAAAAAGATATAAAACAAGAAATCATTTCAAACTCAAAAGCTACAGCAGTAAAGATGCGGGTATCTCTCTCCGCAAGAAGCAGCAGGTGTCGAGTACCCAAGTATCCATAGATCAGCCCAGGGTTTGCCAATAGCAAACTAGATGTAAAGTTGAAACCAAGGAAGCGGTATTTTTTACCCCTTGTATTTCAAGTTTTAGGAAAAGAAGGCAGCAGCCATTTCTCATTTTTGTAATGGGGGTGTGGTCCAATGACCAATATTAACAATTAGTGAATTATAAGTCATGGGCCAATTAGGTCAAACCTAGCTGGTGGAATTTCTGAAGCCAAGAAAAAGGTGGAAAATGACAGACAAAGGCACAGAATTTGAGTTGTCCCATAACATGTATGCAACGCCCGAGTTTGACAGTGCCAAAGCGTAAGTTGACGCACACGGGCAAAATTGCAAAAAGTACTTTGCTGCTAGAATCCCTTTGCTGCCTCCTAAATCTGTCTCTGCTTCTCCTGTACTGAAATTCCTCTCCTGGCTTCCTTTTAAATCCAATATTACTTATCCTTCCCTCTTACAAGGCTCCTCTGCCCTTACCTATATCTCAGCCCTAATTTCTTGCTATATTCCTGCTCGCCTCTTTCGTTCTGCTAAAGGCTGTCGTGTGGCTGCCCCTTTTGTATCTAAAGCCCCCGCCCACCTAAAACCATTTTCACTTGCTGGCCCTCAACACTGGAATTCCCTTCCTCTCTATATCCGCCATAATAGCACATAGAACATAACATCAAATGGATACAGTATATACCCCTTTCTTATTAAATATAACAGTGCTCTAGAATAAAATAGAACACAAGTTATTTTGTCTTCTGTATCATTACTTAGTGAAAACAATTGAGATGAATTAATAATTATACTGTAGTTGCTTACACTCAATGTGAAAGCCTAATTCTCTTATGCCCTCCAACTATAAAAATATACACATGTTGCGGAGAATACAGGTAGTCCTCGTTATCCAACGTTTTACTTTACAACAAATGGCATATCCAACGCTTTACAATGCAACCCTAAAGGCCGTTTTTCGATGCCGGAATGCGTTATCCAACGCTCACCGCCACTGATTAACATGGGACTCACGGTTTCACTATCCAACGCTACTTCCAGAACGGATTCCGTTGGATAACAGAGGACTGCCTGTACACTAATACGCTGTAGGAGTGGAGTAAAGGCATTGGCAATGACCCTGACTTTGAAGCAGGGGTGCCTGGCTCAGGTCTCCGTATCAGCCCCTTGTGACTTTGGGCGCACCATGCATGCAGGATTGTACATTGTAAAGATGCTTGGAGACCAATTGGGAGAAAAACTCTATATGAAATAAAGTTAATATACGTGTATAAAAGGGAAAGTGGGTGCAAGAACAATAATAAACCATTAAAAACGGCAGATTTGGCAAGAGCCCACATGGTTACGCTTCCATAAATTAGATTTTGGTAAAGAATGAGAAGGTGCTCACTGATTTAACATCACTACAGACATCGTTATATAGTGCAGCATGTTCATTTTCTGGTAAGTAATCAAACCCCCACCTCAACGAACATAAAAAACTGCCTTAAAAAGGAAATACTCATAAATGGCTCCATAAACGATTTCTTAAACCCAGTTCTAACATGCCTCCAGAGTAATACTGTAGAGGATTTGTGCTGTCAGATGCTTTATTGACCAGTTAAGATGGGACGAGGCCGGACTTGCATAATTTTCCTTGGTGTAAACCGTCAGAGTTCTGCTCTGTGCCATTTAAATAATACTGTGTCCGTGCCCTTGCTTATATTAATTGATTATACACAGAGACAGGCAGAAAGTCATCACATCAGTGATGCAAATAACACTGTGTTCCAATCTGATCTGAGTAGCGTTTAATTAACACAGGCAGCAGAAAAGGTTATGTGTCCTTTTAAATGTCAGAGCAAATATATTTATGGATTTTAAATGATACATCTATGGGGGAAGTGTCAAACCAATCAATGACCAGTGAATGGCCTGTACATATGTTATCTGAGGCTTCTGCTTTAGGACCAGGTGGACATTTTTTTCACACCAAAGAATCAGCTTCACTGAAGGTAAAATTCACATCTGTTTGGCAACTACTTGATGCATAGAAATTACTTACAGGAAACACTTCTATTTCTTCCTTGTAAACACTGGGAGTCAGAAGACACCATACTCACAGAAGGGAATGTGGTGACTCCACGTTGAGACGGGACCCTGAACATTAAAAGTCTGTGGGCTCATTTCCATGCTCAGAATGTCCAATTGTGTACAATAGGCTACAGGCAGCGTATGCGTTCTGCGTGTCTGTCCTGCACACAATAGAACAGCGGTGCGCAATCTGTGGGGCGCGACCCCCAGGGGGGGCGCGAGACTGCCGACGGGGGGCGTGGGGTTTACAGAGGCCCCGCGCGCTTCCCGAAGGCACTTAAATTAAGTGCCGGGGGAGCTGCAGAGCCTCTGTAAACCATACTTACCCGTGGCTCCGGCGGCTTCCTCCCGGCGTCGCCATGGCAACGCGGCGTCAAAATGACGCTGCGAGGTCATGTGACGTCACGTTGCTATGGCAACGTGACGTCATTACGCCGGTGCGAGGGTAAGTTGGGGTTGGGGGGGGGCGCGGGAGTGAGGGGACAGCCGGCAGGGGGGCGCAGGGAAAAAAGTTTGCGCCCCCCTGCAATAGAACACAGATATTGAATATTCTCCATTTATTTCATCAGTTCCAAAACTTTCCAAAAAGAAAAGTTGTCATTGATTTTAATCAGATCTAGTTAATGGGGATGATGTTTTGCCGTGTTAAACGGCATTACTTTTTATTAAATAAGAGTTTCAGATCCCTAAATCACAATAAATGTTCACCCTACAGAGGAGTATGCATAGCGAAAATCTTATAAACCCAGCGACTTGATGTTCACTAAAGCGCCATCTGTAAATTAATCTTAGCTCCTTTGCTGAAGGTGGAGCTTCCATGGACTAAATGTCCACCTGTATGTGGATATTTGATTGAAATGTATTGAGTTAATGCTCCGGCTGATGGTGGGATATTCTGTGATATTGTGCGTCATCACTGCTATTGAAACCTATGGATATTCCGTGTCATCAGTAGGTAAAATAAAGCAAGTTACATGTGTAAACAAGACATATGCAAGCAGGATGCATGTAACAGCAGGTAGTGGGGAACTGCACACAGTAACATATGAGACGGTATAAAGCGGTGTTACCAACTTCCTGAGATCTCCATTCAATCTGTATGCTTATTAGGGAAGCAGAATAAATCAGCACGCCTACTTTACAAGCAACATTCAAAATAAAAGTGCTGTTTTATTTGAACCACTGTGAAAGTCTTGCATGGACTTATTTTCTATTGGGCAGTATATATCAGTTAAACATAGTTTTACCTAGAACAACGTAAGTTTGCAGATTATAGATTCCTGTGAACTCTGCTTTGTTCACCGGAGGCTTGCCACCCAGCAACAGCTGGTGGGAGAATGTCCTCACCTGGTGGTTGCCCTAGCAAATGTAACTCTCTCTGACTCAGGTCTCCAATACTGTCTCACAAGGAGATGCCCAGCGAGCCACTCGCAATAATTGGTAATAAAAAACACGGGGAAGCTGCTGTTGTTGCCGCTGCCCCTCTAATGGAAAGCCCTTTAAACTTTGATATGTTAATTCCCGATTGGCACATTGCAAAAAGTATCCAACCTCTGATCGTGTTAATCGTTGCCGGCCCAAATGGTTTCCTGGAAGTTATTAATAACTGGGTAGTGTCCTGTCTAAGATTGGCGGTTCTGTTCAGGTAAACAAATATGCAGTTGACAACACAAAGGGACAGGTCTATTTTGTTCCCCTCCCCCCCCCCCCCCCTCCAAAAAAACAACTAATCTAGTTCTACTGGTGATTTGTCCATGGAACCTGTTTTCGTTCTACCTTTCAGGATGATGTGGAATAATATATTATACACGTCTGGAGTTTGAACTAACCAGGGATCGGATATATGAATCCAAGAGTGCACAGGCCACCTAGCTGCAAGGGCTAGAAGGGATGACAACTTTATAGATAAGGTTCTTCGATCTATAAAAGGTGTTTTCTAAAGATGATAAATGTGCCAACAGTGGCTCAAGGTCCCAATTGGAAACGTATTTAGGTATTATAGGTCTTGACAATATTGCCTCGTAGTAAGCAGATATATATCTTTTGAGAATGTAGATTTGGTACTAGGGTACTTAAGGCCACAATGTATGACCCGAGTGTGGAAGCTGCCAAACCTACTTGAAATTTACACTCAAAAAAAAACACACTTTAATTGTGGTATCTAACTGGGTTTTAGGTTTATTGGCATTATGCCAAAATCTGAACTCCTGAATGATTGCCTTATTCCCTTTCTAATCTGTTGACATGTCTCTGAGTATTTAATGAAAGGGATTGTTCTGTTAAATACCCAATAGAGTCGCCCTCCAATTGGACTGTGAAAGCTCCTCTAGGAGGTCATCCATTCCCTGAAAACAATTAAAAGTTTTGCCCAATTGGACAGTCGGGCCTTTGTAGAGAAGGCAAATTAAGGGAAACCACAGTTTGGATGGCTATACAGGCATACCCTGGTTTAAGGACACTCACTTTAAGTACACTCGCGAGAAAGGACATATCGCCCAATAGGCAAAGGTCAGCTCACACATGCGCCTGTCAGCACGTCCTGAACAGCAATACCGGCTCCCTACCTGTACCGAAGCTGTGCACAAGCGGGGAGACTATAGAGCCTGTTACAAATGCGTTATTTACATCAGTTATGCGCGTATATGACGATTACAGTACAGTACATGCATCGATAAATGGGAAAAGGTAGTGCTTCATTTTAAGTACATATTCGCTTTACATACATGCTCCGGTCCCATTGCGTACGTTAATGCGGGGTATGCATGTACAGAAGAATTTAGAATGCATCTGATCTCAGACGTGCTATTAGAGAGGGTTTGGGGTTCCTTACAATGCATCTGATCTCAGACACGCTATTAGGCAGGGTTGGAGTTCTGCAGAATTTCACGTAGGGTTCCTTGATCAAAAAAAAGGTTGGAAACCACTGATCTACACCATCAGTTTTGAATAATAAAGCATCTAGCTGGTGACACAAATGTTGAACACACGGTAAGGGTTGACGAGGAGGAGCGTTTGATCCAGGAACGAGGTTATTCGATTCAAATGGCAAAAAATTTAAATAAATCAATAGTGCAAATCCGTGTGGATGAACTTTCAACCCTCAGAGGGAGGAAATCAATAAGGTTTCAGTATCTTTGTCCAAAGATTTACCATTTAAGCTCCAGCAAAATTTTCACAACAGGGGAGGAACTGATGTCTACGTCATGTATAGACCCCACTGTCTAACAACATCCTTCAACGCTATCATGTAACAAGCAACAAGCGGGAATTTAATCACTAAACACCACTATGCATATACTGTATTTATAATATATAAATGTAATATATATTAAATTTAATATATTTATATATTAAAAAAAATTCCATTTGAATCGAACAACCTCTTCCCTGGGTCAAACCCTCCTCCTCCTTGTCAACCCCCTACTGTGTGTTCAACATTTGTGTCACCAGCCAGATGCTTTATTATTCAAAACGGATAGTCTAGATAAGTAGTTTCCAAAGCTTCAAATCTCCCGCGCCCTGTGGGCCAATAGGATGCCGTGACGTCACGTTCAGCTACCTACTGACGCATGAGCTTTAGACTTGGCTTAGATACAGGCCTCCGTAGTGGGTGCCAGTATCTCTATAAGCAGGGGTCCCCGCAGCTGAAATTAGTGGGGTTCAGCGCTAGAAGCCAACTGCTTCAATCCTATGTTAAAAAAGGGGGGGGGGGGAGTACATGAATTGCTCTTAACTGAAAAACCACACCACTGACATTGTGAGTAAATTTGTTAAGCAGCTCGGAAAAAATAAATCACAGTGATATCTGTATTTACTGTAATAAGCTGCAAATGATTATTTCAGGTCAGATCCAGCTCCTTACAGGATTTCATAAAGTCGCATGTAAATCAGAATCAAAACGAGAAAGTGTCCGAAAGCAGAACACGGCTATGGATATACAATTGGTCAAACTGCCCCAAACAGATAGGGCTGGTCCTGTGTGTGTCAGATCGTAACCTTCCTGTGCCACAATACTGAGAAAAGAGATTTTCAACCCAACTGCTGAGCTGTAGAAATACATTTACAGGCAGTCCTCGGTTATCCGACACAATGCGTTACTCAAAATGGTGTTGGATAGCGAAACGTTGTAAATATAGCATAATATTATATAATATATATTATACACATAAACAACGTTGCAAAGCATCCTAAGAGCGTTGTAAAAATGAACATAGGTATGCATTGCATAGCGTTGGATAAGCCATTCGTTGTAAAACGAGGACTGCCTGTATATTAAAAGGAAGCAGGAAAAAAATCTACGAGTCACTGGAAATCCCTGCATTTGCATATAGCTGAACATTCCTGTGCAAACTGACTTCATGTATTGCTTGATCAATGACAAAATGAAAAAAGAAAGGGGGATTGAGGACGAGAACTTGGCACAGAACAATTCACCTACTGTAGTGACTACAGCATGCGGCCTTTTCACCAAGTGAATTCTACTGCAACACAACACATCTATTCGAACAAAGCTCATGTTCCCCACTCTGGGACCGCTTAATAATTTAATCTGATTGTGTGGCGGCCATCTGCTCGCTGCATGCTTTTAAAGAGGTCTACTGTCACTAGCACTTGTTATCTAGTGCTGGGGTGTGGATGACAGAGGCGCTGCACGAACAAAAGGGGAGCCATCTTGTGAAGAGGTGGAAGGATCCCTGTCAGAAACAAGACACCGAAGGAAACAAAATGCACAACCTCAATTCTGATCTCAGAATTCTGTCCCTAAAATACAAGCCTAGCTAGCGTCTGCTGTTTATGGGGGGGTCAGATGGCGAGGTCAGCTTTATTATCATGCATGAAACAGGACTATTTCCTCTACTCTTCGCCTTCAGATGCCTACACAATTACATACAAAGCAATTCTTATCCCCCCATGTATGCAATATGTCTGTGCATCCTTTAGAACAGGTATGCTCAATTTCAGTCCTAAAGCCCAAAACAGGCCCTCTTTGGTCACTTATCTGTGTTTTTGCTTACTACCTTACCTATGCACCGTTAAACAACATCCTTTCTATTTGGCGAGCAAGGTGTTTCTGTGTTCTCATTCAGGACCCTGCTAAAAGGTGAAAGCCTGCCACCTATAGGACACCAGGTTTCATCCTGCAGGGGAAAGCAGCAATTTCACATTGTGGCACCAGGAAGTATGGAGTACTATAGTCACGAGCCCACTCCCCCCCCGCCCCCCGAGCCCCTCCCCACCACGAGCCCCTCCCCACTCCCCCTCCCCGCCGCAGCACTTTTTATCGCCAACTAGAGATGCGAGAACCATGTACCCATTCGTGGACATCTGCAGCTTTCCAAAAAGCAGTGATCTTATATTCACAATTTAAATGCCACTTATTGGTCTGGTATTTTTATGGCAGTCTGTTCGTTTTGGAACATTAGCAATATAAACACAGGCAAAGAAGACGTGAGAGAACGAGTGGCTCTGAGTAAAGACCCGCTCCTTGTGACCTCGGGCAAGTCACTTTATCCCCCTGTGCCTCAGGTACCAGAAACAGAATGTCTGCTCATCTGGGCCGGGGCTGCCTGTAAAAATGGCTATGTACGGTGCACCACGCACTAGGCCACCATTGCGAGCCCATTGGGAGTAAAGTGCGATATTAAATAAAGTTATCAAAATCGCACCGCTCTACTGCTAACTTTGCATGTTTAATTTTAGTGGGAGAACAAGGATTATAAAGAGTTCCTACAAATAAAAAATTGTATGTTCAGATCAGCACGGATATTGTGGTGGCGCACATGAAGTTTATTAATGACCCTCGGCGCTCTGCGGGCCAGTCACTGCTCTGGGCTCATCTGTCTGGCTTCATGAAATAGGCTTAAAATGATGTTGCCACAATCAATTTCTCTTGGTATGCAAAATGTAATTAGCCATTCATTAGATTGACAGGAGCACCATTACTGAGCTCTGTGCGATGTTAATGGCCTTATTCTTTATTCAATTTCAACTGCATATTTCCAGTGGCCAAAAAAACACCACGGTAATAAGCAGATCTAGCTGTGAGGGAAAATGTGCAATAAATAAACATTATATAAACCCGATTTAAACAAAAGAAAAATGTATTGAGCACGTAGGACTTTCCCATAGAAGGATTGATTGGGTCGCTGTATGTCACTAGAGCAGAGGAAAATAGTGGATTTCATTGAATGTATTTTCTACAGACAATACATTAAGTACTGTAACTTGCTCTCCATAACACGTTATACCCGCTAGTGTAGATATATATATATAGAAATATATATATATCTCTCAACTAACCACACTGCAGTATCTTGTAGGCATATCTGGCCCTTAAAGCGTCAATGTTGTGCTGCCTTTAAACCCTTCCCATTTTAAAAGACTTTGGATACAAAACAAGCCATGGGGTCTGGATTGGCTGCACTGTGCTAAGCCTTAGTGCACCTTATGATCGGCCAGTCTCTTGACTGAAGCCGAGCTGTGTCCATCACAATAACAATGGACAAGCTCTGCGGGTATTTATAAGGGCGATTTGAACTAGAATGCAGTGACCAGGATAACCATATGATACACAATCGCTCCCATGTATTTATTTTTAATACATCCGATTTATAACCTGGATCATAGTAGCTGTCTAGACATGGATCATCTAAATTGGTTTAGGGCAGGAGTGGCCATCTCTCGGGGTCTCATATGTCTGTACCTTCCCGGACATGTCCGGCATTTTGATTGAAGGTTGCCGCCCGGGAGAAATTTTTAAAGAACAAATTTTTTTTTTACAGGATCGCTAACCTCACCTGCGCGAGCGATACGTGGTCGGCACTCACGCATGCGCGGTCTTCCAACGCCACTCACATGAGCGATACGCTAACCCTAGCCAACTCCAGTCCTCAAGGGACAACAAGTTTGGGTTTCAGGATATCCCTGATTCAGCACATGTGGCTCAATCAGTGGCTCAGTCGAAGACAGCCACGTGTGCTGAATCAGGGATATCCTGACACCCTGACCCGTTGGTGACTTTTGAGTAATGGAGTTGGCCACTCCAGGTATAGAGGAGAGGATCTTCTACGATATCTTTATCTGTTCATATCCTTCTGGCGTGTATCACTTGGCAGCATCAACAAGTATTAAGAGCATCGAAAAAGATACAAATGAGACCAGCTTCAACCAAGGGTGCAAAAACGGGGGAGGGGAACGGCATTTTCTAAAGGGGCACCACGCTTTAAGAGGCCTTGCGAGTGTGTGGCCTCCAACTGCTTCTTACCTTCTCCCCAGTTTCTCCTGGCATGTCGTCATGACAACGCGATGGCGTCAAATGGCGAGGTGTTGCCATGGCAACGCAACATCACGTCGCAGAGATGAGATGCCCGAGAGCAGGTATGATGGGGGGAGGGGAGGGGGAAGAGATGGAGGGGGGGGGGCAAACTTAAAAAGTGTGTGCCCCCCTGGCTGACACCTCCGGGTTCAGTAGCGATCCTCTGAATGTATAGGTATGGCCTTTGAAATGGAGAACACATGGACTGTTCATACGCATGGCTGTGCCCATTCATATGCTAATTCTAATCAGTCAGCACTCATGGAATGCTTGAAACCTTGGGACAAAGGATCCGATATATACATGGAATGCAGCAGCAGCAAATCCCAAAACAATTCCTTCAACCAGGGAAAAGGTGTAGCTTTGTGGTAAAGACTGACCTTTGAAGTGGGAGGCCCTGATTTGGGGAAAAAGTGCCAGATCTGTCTGATATTTTTTCTTTATCACCTCAAACGCGAAAGAAAAAAAATATATATGTTTTGTGTCCCTGTAAATTACTTCAAACATTAAAAAGGCACACTTGCAAAAGGTCTAATAATAATAATAATAAATACAGTACATCTTGATACATAGTTATAACTTATGCCACTTTTAGCTCATTCTTAACTCCTTCATATTTGATATAATAAAACCAGGATGAAACCACCTTTATTTCACAGAATAAATGCAGTTTGATTTTTCCATGTGTTACCAGAAATCAGCTTGTTCCAGAAACACATTTTCTGCTCAAACTCCAATAAAAGCAAGAACTTACTAAGTTGTAGGTGCCGCGGTATTCCGCGTTACAGTGCGCACAGGTCCAACAAAGTAAAATACGTGTACTGTACATTTAATATCAGGGTAAGCTACAGTGAGTCTGCTAGAAAGAACTAAAGTTAGTAGGTCCTAATATTTTTGTTAACATTGTTTTCTTGATTTATGATAATTTGACCTCCCCCGAGCGCTGAAATTTGTGTTACAAAGTTGCAACATTGCGTGGGAATGAGCCTCTTGTGGCTGTGATAAGCGATGCTATTCAATCATGGATAACGCGTCTTCCCTGGCATAAAACATTAATGAAGAGACGACAACTATGTTTTGGGTTTAGTCTATCAAAGACGGCCTGTCGGAGCACAAGTACAGCCAACTAGATTTCCCCTGGGTGTCCCATTTAAGAAGCCCGGTGATTTTATTAAGTGGAAGCCTCAGTGACTATGCACATCGATAAGCAGTAAAAAGCCACTTCACCTTAAACATGCAGTACCATGTAGGCTAAAAACGAATGACAATGTGATGTTTAATGGATTTCATTTTATTGTTTGAACCCGTAGAAAAAGAAATCGGACAGGTAAATGTGTTTTTTTTTTGTTTGTTTGGTTTTTTTTTAATCGCTGTTGTCTTGGAAGTGAAATTTGGGAGTTTTTAGTTTCCTTATTTGCTTTTTGCTTGTGTGTGCTTAATTCCCCATATCCAAGTTGGCTCCCTGACAAGGAAAAGGCATGCATTAAATTCAATCGTTCCCGCTGGAGCGGAAGAAACAAGATAAACAGCCTCTTCCCTCAGTCGAAAACTTTAACGTTTTTCAGAAATAGATACCTATAGTATACTAGTCTGTTCTTCACATCATAGTTACATCGTAGATGTGGTTGAAAACAAACAAACAAAAAAAAAATATAGGACCACAAGTTCAACCTATGTTAAAATTGGACAGATTCTTACTGTATCATATTTTTTGTACTTAAAGTATATTGATCTCTAGAAAGCAAACAAAAAAAAATCAATTGAAATATCATCCAAAGATGTCTCAGACAGGGAAAAATAAATTCCTTACCGACTCCAATAATAGCAATCAGATCACTCCCTGGAGCCACATCCTTCCCATGTTTACTTATTTGGTATATCACTGCATACCTTTCCTTCATAAAAACATGCCCAACCTTTTTATTTGAAGATATCTATTGTATCTGCCATCACAGTCTCCATGGGTAATGAATTCCACATTGTAACTGCCCTTACTGTAAAGAAGCCTTTCCTTTGTTGCTGGTGTAATCTCCTTTCCTCCAAGAAGATGTAACCCTTTGAGGGCTGGGCAGGATACTCCACTTCCATTCTGATTGCGTCTCTCGAGTGTCAGCCCTTATGACTTGCAGAGTACGTCTCGGGGTACTCGGGGGGGGGGAGGGGGCTAACCCATTTAGATCAAGGACATGTTTGTGAGATGCTTATTGCAGAATTGTGGCATATGTGCACTTGCCGTTATGACTTTCGAGCATAGGTTTTTAAAAGACAATAAAATCAGTCCGTGCCGTTTTGATTACAGGGTTATTCTTGTAGAGGAACTCATGGGAAATGGGTAATAGAACTTTTTTGTGCTTACAACAGATGCTCGAATGCGTACTGGGAGGGCGCCGTGACACATTGCAGGTGAAGGGCAAAATTATTTTTCTTATGTTAAAGAGGCAAAATCAGACAGGCGATATTTTTGCAAGATTTTTGTGCTATTTGTTTTTTTAACTTTTAAGCAGGGGGTTTCTGGCTGTACCTCATTAGTTTCAGCACCAGGGACCCCTGCTTCCTTAGGGGGAGCCGGTTTGCGCTCCGGCTCGGTAGCAGAGATCGTGTCATGATTTTTTGGGGGGACGCGGCGGTTAGAGGCCCCACGCTCTTCAGCGCGAGGTCTCTATAACTCACTTACCTTAATTCAGCTGGTTTCGGGCAACGCGTCGCCATAGCAACGTGACTACACTGCGTCATTTCTCACTGGAATAAAGGTATGGGGGGGGTGTGCAACACGGAGTGAGCAAGCAGGGGGGCGCAGCTCAGAAAGTTTGCGCAGCCCTGATGTAATGGGCGCTTTTCAAAAAGCCCCACGCTTTGCGGTCAATAGGAACCCGTGACATCATCCTGTGCCTGTCTAAGACATTTGGTCGTGGCTGTCACCGTGACCAAAAATCGCCGCTACGATTAACCTCCGACCCTAGCCACTAAAACCCCTTAAGTTAACCCCCTACCCTAAACAGTAATAAAACTTTCCTTAGAAGCGGCCGGTGGTGGGGATTCCAGCGGCAGGGGGTCCGTGTGCAGCGAAGCGGCGGCATTTGGTTGCGGCAAAACAGCCAAGACCAAATGTCCCATTCCGATCCGGTAAGATACCAGCACTCCCTCTGGAGGTAAGCATCTCTAGAAGTAGGGGGTCCACAAAGCTGAAATTAAGGGGGTTCAGTTCCGGAGACCCCCTGCTTCAATTACGTTAAAAAAAAGGTCTTTTAAAAATCGCCCGCTTGGTTTGGGGGTTGAGAATTACCATGTTATTAAAGATATAGCAGCCGTTCTTGCCCCCGTTATGGGATAACAAAACACACAACTCTGTCGTCTGTTGTACATAGGGTTCCCAGGTGTCCAGTATGGAACCGGCCTGTCCTATATTTGGATACTCTGTCCAGTAAAAAATGAGAGGTACTGTAATACTGGACATGTATGTGTCCGGTATTTTCCTCCCTGGACAGAATGACCTGACGTACCTTTCACCATCGAGTCAAGAATTTTTGGACAAGCCACCTGGCAACCCTAGTTGTACCCGTTATGGGATAGTAAGGCACGGAGCGCTCTGGTGTATAAATCATGTGATGTTGTAAATCCCATCTCTGTCTGTTTGATTGGAGCCACCACAAAGTGCACTATAAAACGCACAGTAACGCGTTCTCGTGTGGCAACAGGTGCAATAACATCTCCTACCTCTGTAGCTACTGCAATGCTGCTCCTTTGAAACTGTTATTGTTCACACACACACACACACACACACACACCTCAAGGATTTCAAATTACCTTTTGATTTCACACACCAACAGAGAAGGTCTTGAAAGCACTTCATGGCAATGAGAAAAAAAATGTACGTTTTAGAAAAAAAATCATAACAAAAATGGCTGATTACAGTATACACTACAGAAGGTAAGCACCGTATTTCCTCGATTGTAAGACACACCATCGATTTGGCCCTTACAATCGAGGAAAATTACTTTTTCACTTACCATGTTCCAGGAGAAGTCCCATGACAGTGGAGGATGAAGCGGGCGGTGGCGGCAGGAGAGGTCCCACGTCTACAGAGAGTTGAAGATGGAAAGCGGGTGAGTGCGGCGGCGGCAGGACAGGTCCCGAGTCTGCAGGTGAATGAAGATAAGAAGACAGCGGGGGGACGTTCGGTGGCGGCAGGAAATCTTAATAGCAGGAGAGCTGAGCAGGAGCAGAGCACACAGGGGAACGGCTGGGGAGGAGCACACTAACACCAGAAGTTGACCGGTGTCCGACTTTCGGTTACAGTGCGCCCTTCCCCAGCCGGTCCCCTATGCCGCTCTGCTCCTCCTCAGCCGTTCCCCTATTATGATCTTCTGCCGCCACCGCACGCCTGCCGTCGTCTTATCTTCATTTACCTGCAGACTTGGGACCTGTCCTGCACCCCCCTTCGTCCTCCGCTGACATGGGACCTCTCCTGAAACATAAGTGAACAGAGGGGGTTAGTAGACACAAATACATTTTTTACAAAATGTTAATACATCCGATTCTAAGACGCACCCCGATTTCAGACGTGAAAATCGGGGGGGGGGGGAAAGGTGTGTCTTAGAATCGAGGAAATATGGTATTTGAAGGGTTCATATATCAGAAAACATTAGGCAAGTATTGAGGGCAACAAAGACGGTTTCATAAGTTCTCACTTTTGAGTATGGTAACATAGCAAACACAAAATCCTCACAGGATCTCTTTTTTTTGTTGTTGAAGTCTTAAGATACCAATTTGAATGGCTTTCTTGCATTGCAAACATGAACCCTATTTGTACTTCAAACAATAACATGGGTTCACATTACATCGTTCTCTATTTAAACAATTATATTCCAATTATATGCACTAAAGCCGAATATAAAAATCAGCCTGATGCAATGAAGACCACATAAATCTTTCAATGGCTTTCAACTACAATAGGCCATAAAGGGCTTCTCAGTTTAGTTATCTTATGTGGGGAGCCTCCCCTTGGTAAGCGCTTTGGCTTTGTTATACATTATTGCATCCGAAGTATAAAAAATATACAAATGTACAATAGGCCACAACACTTTGTACCTCATTGTGACTTCCATTCTCTGTAAGAAAATAGAAATGTATTTGAAGCTGGAGTTCATGTTTAGACGTTGCTTCCCGTGTGACACGGCAGTGCACATACAATACAACCGAGGCGGAATAGCAAAATACACCTGCAACCTTCACAAATAACTGGTCTTATTTACATTCTGTATAGAAATAAAATCTAAGTAAATAAATATGCAATTTAAGTCACACAACAAATGCAATGTGTGCTCCGTGTACATGATATACAAATATATAAACTTAAAATGTATATACCGAAAACAGCATGTCCCTTTATAAACGTAGAATATCACAGAGTTTCCATAGAATACAATGGCAGTGTTGTTGCAGAATACCGCAACATATCCCACCAACGACAAGGAAGCCTACATCTGTACACTGTACATAGATAGATTTTAATTTAATATACATGTTTCTCACAGTGCTTACACAGAGACAGACCTATGAGGTTATTAGCATTTCAATGGTTTTCTAACTCGCTAAGATTCTCCAAGCTTCATGAATCACCAATAGGACTGTTTTTCAGATCCACCAGTTACCCATCCAAAAACATAAATAGCCCTTGTCCTTATGCAGTAATCGTGTCTGGAGTAGGGGGAAACAGTGCTAAGAGGAGTATAGTAGAGATAAAGTTATTCTTTCTGGGTTTTATACTCAGTCTGCCGATTGATATTCTCTTGGGGGGACGTTATACCACATGAAGTCTTGTGTGTAATAGCTCCTGATATAATACAACATAGGTAATCTCCAGAATCAATTTGTGTTTGGGAAGCAGCTGGGGGAATGAACACTAATAACTACAATGCATTACATTCTGTTGTAGAGACATACCCCGGTTTAAGGACACTCACTTTAAGTACACACGCTAGTAACGACATATCGCGAGTAGGCAAATGTCAGCTCACGCATGCGCCTGTCAGCACGTCCTGAACAGTAATACCGGCTCCCTACCTGTACCGAAGCTGTGCGCAAGCGGGGAGACTATAGAGCCTGTTACACATGCCTTATTTACATCAGTTATGCACGTATATGATGATTGCAGTGCAGTACATGCATCAATAAGTGGAAAAAGTTAGTGCTTCACTTTAAGTACATTTTCGCTTTACATACATGCTCTGGACCCATTGCGTACGTTAATGTGGGGTATGCCTGTAATTAGTTTTTAGGGCTAATTTCTGGAACTCTTCTCCTTGCACTAGTGGTGCAGAAGAGCATTTAAAACATTGCTTATAATTCTATTTGTTTTTTTTTAACTTGGTGAATCTAGCATTGTACAAGTTTTACAGTCGAGAGACCTCTTATATCCAGGTGTTTTAATAACAATAATAACTATTTCATATAGAGCTTTTCTTCCTATGGGACTCCAAGCGCTTCACAATTACAGTACAGTGCGCGATATGCAGCATATAGGATTGTTACACAGTCCCTGCCCCGAGGAGCTTACAATCTACAATTTGATACCTGAGGCACAGGGAAATAAAGTGACTTGCCCAAGGTCACAAGGAGGCGACACCGGGATTTGAACCAGGTTCCTTTACTCTCAGAACCGCTCCTTCAATACTGCATGAGCTACCATTTTATTTGATTTTACAGACTAAAAACATACTGCTCAGCAGTTTTCTTTTACATTTCCCTAAAATTCGGGAATTTTGCCATTTTTCACATAGTATCTCAAAAAGAATACAAAGCCCAAAACAAAAAAACAGTACAGAATGGACAAAGCACAAGTAAACACAAGTACACTAACATTTAGCATACACTTCAGAGGAGCCCTGAGAAAGAATACAGCTCAGTCTCGTCCTGAGCACCTTAATCCCTAAACATTAGCAAGTCAGAATCCTGTATTCACAAAGAACCGTCCTTTCAGTGCATTCTTATTCCGAAAAAACACAACCGTGTGCAGAGTCCCCTTTAATGTGGCACACAGGGGAAATCTATGCATGACTAATCCCCTGTCCTCATTATGCTTAAACTTAACTCGCTAAACAATATTCAGTGAGCTTGCAATATCCCAGATACCGAAAAAAAGACCCATAAAAAGCACTGCCCTTAAAACAGCCGCTATTGTTTTGTTACCATTATTTTATTCTTATATAGCATTGGCAGTGAACACAGAGCTTTACATTATAAGAAATACATATCATGTAAAATATGGGCAAAAACAGACCATTTGAACATAACAGCACCAGATCCATGTTATGGGTAATGTATGCCTTTGGCCTTTCAGAAATCAATAATGGCACATTGCCAGCTCATGGTTGTATGCTTATCTTCCAAATAATATTATTTAAATTCATATGTACACGTCTAACTTGGCTCCAGTGTTGCTTTTCAGCTGCTTCTCCTCACGGTTATGCATTTTAATAATCAGCCTGCTTTTTGTAGCCCAACATGGAGCACGAGAGAGCCACACCTAGCAATGGTACAATGCAAGCCACAGCGGATATGCTCAAGTTAGGCCTACAGAAGCATGATGGTGCAGGGAAGGAAACTGTTCTGATTTCAATGAATAAGTGGAAATGGCAAGAAGACTGGATAGAGACGATAATAACACACACAGTGTAAAACGGTTATGAGATGGTCTCTTATATTTATTTTCGGACTACAGAGCTTGTTGCCACCAGCCCAGCAGGTCATTGTCAGGAAGCTTTCTATCCAGGCAGGCTCCTCTCACGCTTCCTCAAGCAGCAACTATGGGAGCAGCAGGGTGTGCATTGAGGAGCGGCATGAATAAAGAGGAGACCCATGCACCAAATAACAGCCAGCTGAGCACTTTCACTGCCCCCACCTCCTCCTCCTCCTCTCAGATGTGTCACTGTGACCCAGCCCCAAAGCCCTCTGGTTAGGCTGGAATTTCCAGTGTGAAGGACATCGCACATTGCGTTTTATTCATCTTTGTATGGCACACCGTCAATTAAATTAATGGAAATGTTTGACATATGTTTTTATGTATACTTCCCTTTTTTGAAGAGCAAAAAAGAGGAAGAAGGTTTCACACATCAAAGAAAATTCACCAAATCGGACTAAGTAATTGCGTCAAAACGGAGACAATGGCCTGTATGTGTCAATGCAAAAGTGGGGCGATTCTGCAGCAAAAACTGTACCACATGTATCAACGGGGGGGAAAAACATTGAAAGCAATAAAATGTTTCGCTTTAATATATCTGCATCAATATTTTTGTTCATATGCGTTTTGTTCAAATGTGTTTTGTTTTTCTCTAAAGAACTCCAGTATTAAATTGAAGCCCTTAATATTTTTAATACAATAGAAAACACCAGCATTGAAGGCAACTAGCTTCAACACTCGCATTTTTACATTCATTTAATCTGTAGCCTCTTAAGTTTTTTTTTCTCTCCTTAGTAAAGCATTCAAATAAAAAGTGGCTCTTGAATTTTCCAGCAAAGTGGTCAGTGTGGTGCTAAATCACAATGCTAATGTTTAAGCTGTGCTAAATCAGAACTGGAATAAAAGGCGTATGAAGAAGGCAGACCCCTCGACATCAAAGAGGTTAAAGTACAACCTGCAATGTGCACTATTCACATGACACCCAACCATAGCCCAACGCTGTTCTCAACCTAAAGACAGCAGCACACAATCATCCCACATATTAAGCAGATGTCATCTTACTTGGCCAGAACTCGCTCTCTTCCTCGCGGAGTAACTTTTTCCTGCTGCGCCCGTGCTTCTTCGTGTGAGAGTTCCCCATTTTGAAAGAGGACAGAGGAATGAGCTCTTGGTCCTCCTCATCACAATAGACCTGCCACTTCGCTCTGTTCAAGCAGCCCACCATCGGGTCTGCAGGCAAGCAATGAACGTATGCAATCATTGTCAGCTGCTGCTACGGAGGATGCCCTGGTATTCCCAGTGGGAGGCTTGGAGCAGAAGGAGTGGCCCAGCCTTTTCCTTATTAAGCTCACAAATCCATGGACAAAAGGAGAAGGGCAGCTTTAGAGAGCACAGATTCCAAGGATAATTTGCTTCTCCGCAGCACTTCCAGCATTCATGTTTCGTGTTACACAGTATCACACCTACTCTTTCTTGAAGATAACCCAAATGTTGGCCAACTTCTACTATGTATCAATGGGCCTATATGTTAATGGGTTTGAGTGATCCAACATTAGATTCTTGCAGGTTCTGGTGTATTGTGGATAGACATCCATGAAAGATCTTCGTCTCTGAGGTTTCCCTACTACGACATTATTTTCGAAGGAAGTGCTTCTCCTGGACGGACTCCGCGGCTGTGACTTTGCACTAGTTCTGGTTTCACAGGACTGTGTGTAGCGGCAGCAGGCAGAGGAAATGCCTGTGCTCTGCTAAAACATGTGCTTTACACTATCCTGAATAAGACAGGGTTGTGATCCTGGTAAACTCTTCTTTTCTTAATCTTAATCTCAGATTATGCTGCTGTCTCCTTAATAAGTATTACCTGCGCCCCCTCACCAGATGGCAGCACTGGAAATAAACTACATAACCAGGATAAGTGGGATCTAAATATTTCTAGCACACAGGAGGTTTTCCTCGCACTGTACAAAGGAACATTCACTTCAAATAAAATTTAAAAAAAAAACACATCACGGTAGTGGCAGAATTGCACGTGGAAATAACAAGCACCAAACCTGCTGTAGAGAAACATCACATGCTATTAATTGACCCCGTAAAAGCAAATATTTGGTTGATTTTATTTGAAAGTCAGACACAAATTGCATAGTGAAGGGCCATAGGAAAGCAAGCCCCAGATTCAACATTTAGATTAACAGTTACAAATTAACATCAGAAAAAGGCATACATCAATATACTTTAGACCTAGGAAGGTGGCTGTCTCTAACTGATATATCCCTTCCTTTATATAAACACACAGGGCTGCTGAAAGAAGGGGGGGGGAGCCAACACCCCATCTGGCTGCTGGGCCCCAGTTCTTTCCAACTCCCGCATTTTTTACGAAATGGAATAGGAAATAGTGCAAATTGGTGCATATGTGGAGTGAAATTTAGAAGCGAAAAAAAAAATGGAGGGAGATGATGCCGCTTCTTGCCCTGGTTACAAGACGCTGCAACCTTCAGGAGACTCAGACCGCGCTTATAGTGCTGGCGACATCGCATCAAAAGAAATGCAATGAATCCGTCTTGTGCGCTTATAGTAGGAGCGTCATGACGACTTGGTCGCGATCGCTAAAAGTCACTTCAATGAATTTTTTTTCAGTGACCGCAGCGTGACGTCAGCATTGCTATAAGCACGGACTCACGCTGCCGCTTCTGCATCAGAGGTAGGAGCGGGGACCCTGCACCTGGCCACACTTAGGCTAAGATTATAGTCCCGGCTACGGCGACCACGCGATGTCATTCGTCGCCATTGTCATAGCGATTCCCGTCTGTTGGGCAGGAGAAAAGAGACGGCGACCAGGGGGCATGGCGGAGGCCGTGAGTGGTTCGCCCTCATTGGCTGAACCGCTCACGTGCCCTCTGACGTCATGCATCAGTCGCCGAAAAAAAATCGATTTTCATTGACTGTAGTGATTTAGGTTGCTGTGTCGCACCGTCCGGTCGCGCACACTATAGGCGTGACGGATTGCATTAACTTGTTTTGACGCGGCGTCTCTGTACCCAGGACTATAAGCGCGGCCTTAGCGCTCGCGCTGCCCGTTCAGAGAGGCAGAATACCGAACACATACATGTCCAGTATTACCTCATTTTTTACCGGACAAAGGGGCTGATTACCGGCCTGTCCGGTTCAAAACCGAACACCTGGCAGCCCTATCTCTGACATGGAAACAGGGCCCAGGCTGACTATGATACCTAGATTCCCCTCCTCTGCACCTAAACTGCCATGCGATTTCAACCAATCAACAGAAGCACAGTACAGTGATACCTGTGTAAAGTGGTACCTAGCTTGTCATGATATATGCCAATTGGCGTTCTCCAGCAAATCCCTGCATAAGAGTAATTACCATATGTTCAGCATAATTATCACCGTCAATCTTGTAACTAAGGAGACGTGCGCGTTTTATAGCCGATTCCGAAATTGTAATAATTGTTAATAACTACAGAAGACCTACATGAAAGAAGCGTGTTTCCGCAGGCTGAGTACTAGAATGTGGGGTAAACACTGCATTACCGTACTGACAGTTTTCTTTTGGAAGCTACTTGCTAATCACGAACAATGTTTTTTTTTCCTTGTATAGCACCAACAGTGTCCGCAGCGCTGTACGTAGAATTTTTGCAGGCACGAGTCCCTTCCCTATAGAGAGTTTACAAATCTATCGTTTTTGGTGCTCCGAGGCACAGGGAGATACAATGACTTGCCCAAGGTCACAAGGAGCCGACACCGGGAATTTAACTAGGTTCCCCTGGCTCACTCTCTACATCATTATCAGTCAGTGGCATTACTCACAGGGCCGCACCTTCGGCACATTCATTCAATATAAGGCTAAAATGGGTGCATTTAAAATTATTTCATCTATACCATCTGCCACAAAAATGGCATAATCTTGGTGAGAACGCTAAGCCTAATTTGGAGCAAAAGCCATGTAATTACTAGCAGCACTCTCACTAATTTATGATGGAATGTTTCTGGAATGCTGCGACAGACTCTTACATAAAATGACTATGTACAGGTCCATTCATCTGTAGGGCTGATGCCAACCTGTCAAAACCAGCGGATTTCTATCTAGTGGTGTGTGAACCCTAAGCAAATAAAAAAAAAATATATGATATCTAAACTTCAATAAATATTTCAGCGTCATGCAATTAAAACGTGGGAGAAAAGACATATCTGCCCCCCAGTTCATATTCCAGACCTATTTCTAATAATGTCAGAATTGTCATCTGGATCAGCAAAAAAAAAAGGTTTCTGTAAATCCCCACATAACTAGCCCTGCTTATAGCCACACCGGGCAGCGCTGAAGTATTAAGGCATTCATGTATTCAATAGATACATGTTTACAACGAATACCCAAAGCTCCGTAAAACTAACCTGATTTTTACCGAGTTGTCTCAAATTAAGCGTTCTTTTTTTATGCCAACTTCGTAGGTTGCAATGTCCTCCAAGCAGTGACAATCTAACATGCGCTGAGGTCCATACTCAACGTGGAGACATTGCTTCCCAGTGCCAAGGAATAGTTCCACTCCATTCTACTGTATGAAGCCAAGAGGGGTCACAGCAAATTGAATAAGGCCCTTACAGTGTTCCAAAATGGGAATATCAAACCCATCCAGAATGATTTTGCAAAGGAGGAAAATCGCTGACCATGTGTAATCTTCTTCATTAATCCTTAACAGACCCTGCGCTAATACAGTATTTACATTTCACATATAACAAAGAGCAATTCCCATTTTAAAAGCATGTACAGTACTGTATATGGGGATTTAATATGTACTGATGCGTCACAATAGATTACACTGCTGACAATTGCTAGTTCTGATAAAATATTGTGTTTGAATAGTCATCCTTGAACCTCCCACTACAAATATATACTTATGCATGCTGCTAGAGGCCTAATTGCGAAGGTCTTAGCCAAGTCGGAGTGTTGAGCTATTCCTTTGTCCGAATAGCACAACACCTGAATCACATGGTACAATACCTGCACTTTCCACTTCCACTGCCCTAGGTGGTCTATGGCTGCACCTCTCACAGAGGGGAAGCTAGTAGCCTATTTTAGCCAGGCACACCCGTTATATATTTTTAATGACAAAGAACTGTATGTAAGGGGAGGGGCCCGGCACCACTAATTTTAACACAAAAAAGAGGTAGGGTGAAAACATCCAATTGTGATGGTGTGAGGGGAACAGGGGGATCACTTCTATGGTCCACATATAGATCATTAGCTATTCTGCTCACTAAGGCCCAGATCCACAAACTGGTGCTAAGCTTTAGCACGACTTTACTCCCATTCACTTGAACTGGGGTACAAGCGTACTAAAGCTTAGCACCCTTGCATGAATCTGGGGCTATGTGGGTGGGGAAGCGCGTGTGGATATAGTGTTACTTTGCTTTTCTGAATCATGCTATAAAATTTAATTTGTATTTGCATTGCAATAGGACTATTTTGCTTTATTTCTCTATGGTAGTGCTGAAGTAACCTCCATAATATTAATGACAAAGAAATTATTCCACTGGTTGTAAAACCATCAGTGTTACAAAAATAGCTTCTTTTAGATTACAGTGTTTAACCTTTTTTGATTAAGGAACCCTATAATTCTATTATGAAATTCTGCGGAACCCCAACCCTCTCTAATAGTGTGTCTGGTCAGCTGCATTGTAAGGAACCCCAACCCTCTCTAATAGTGTGTCTGATCAGCTGCATTGTAAGGAACCCCAACCCTCTCTAATAGTGTGTCTGATCAGCTGCATTGTAAGGAACCCCAACCCTCTCTAATAGTGTGTCTGATCAGCTGCATTGTAAGGAACCCCAACCCTATCTAATAGTGTGTCTGATCAGCTGCATTGTAAGGAACCCCAACCCTATCTAATAGTGTGTCTGATCAGCTGCATTGTAAGGAACCCCAACCCTCTCTAATAGTGTGTCTGATCAGCTGCATTGTAAGGAACCCCAACCCTCTCTAATAGTGTGTCTGGTCAGCTGCATTGTAAAGAACCCCAACCCTCTCTAATAGTGTGTCTGGTCAGCTGCATTGCAAGGAACCCCAACCCTCTCTAGCGTGTCCGAGATCAGCTGCATTGTAAGGAACACCAACCCTCTCTAATAGCGCGTAAAGAATATTAATGTTATAAACTGAAAATTGGGCAGAATCTCTATTGTCTTAGCTGTCTATTAGGAATTGATGAAGAACAATATGTAATGTGTTTTCAATTCACTGTGCTCTGAACTGTGTGCTCAGTGAGTATTCAAAGCTGCAATTCAAACAATACCTAGATGTGTTTTTTTTAATAAATCAGTTCTGTACTATAAGAAAATACTTGTAGCATTTAAAAAAAAAATGTAAAGACATTGTTTATGTATTATAATGTAACAAGCATTTTTTGTTCCTATAGCAACCATTTACAAAGTCACATCCCCTGCCTCTTCTGAAACAGGCTCTGGCACATCCCTTTTTGAGCTCTGCCCCCTCTCTAGCAGTGAACAAATTGTATCTAGTAACTACCTGGTCACATGATCTTCCCCACAGAACTTTGCATCTTGGGTCCTCTTCTGCAGCACTGACAGTGATTTAGTGATCCCCCGAGCCAAATCGTCGCCAATCCATCACATGAGAACGGATTGATCGACAATTGAGCTAAATCACTTGTCAGTGTGTAGATTGTACTGAATAGAAAATATATATTTAAAAAAAAAAAAAAAAAAACGGCAGCTTGAACTGCTGCTTTAAGAATGTAGCAGCCACAGAAAGACATGTTGTGCTAGCTCACATATTGATACAGATTTCTTGGGGACATAGTTCAATACCCTGCAATGAGATCATGGAAACTATCTCTACACTCTAATGTGGTATCTAGAGCAACCTCATTACTGAAACCCAAACGATGATTTTCAATGAGCCATTTGCTTATGCTGGATTTAGAAATATAATAATGCCGTCATGTTTTCCTACCCGTTCCTGAAAATCCCCTGCATTATGTGGGTTTTTTTTTTTTTACAAAAACATAGCATCAACATTTGCAGCTTGAGAGCTGCAGAGCAGGATTCCTAAGGCCACGTCCAAAGTGCGCGCGAGGCGGACAAAAGGCCGTGTGCCTCAATGAGGCAGGCGATGGAGCGGCCGATGTTCCGCGAGACAATTTTTTGATTTTGTCGCGCGACGGCCGGTCATTGGCTGAACCGGTCACGTGAGGTCACGGGCACGCCTCCGTCGCGCACGCCATAGGTATCCTACAGGCCACAGATCGCTTCTCGTACCGGGGTGTGCAACGCTATGCGCTCCCACTATATCCGAGGCCTCACTTTTCTATTACCATTGTAAACAAATAGCGCTGGTGAGCACATTCACATGTCTCAGACAGGTCTGCAAACCTGACGCTCACCATTATATCCTAGCATACAGTCCTTCCACTGCAGCAAGGGATTCTGGGAAAGGACATGCAAACGAACACACAGTGTCACCTTTTGCTTCATGCCCATTTGAACATGGACCCCTATAAGCTTATGCCTGCCGTATTACACAGCTTTCCAGCACAGCCTGGGTTAAAGTAGTGCATACGGTGAAGGGTTTTTGCCATTTATTTCAGCCACCATAAGCACACATTATATATCACTATTGTGTAAGAGTTGTAATTAAGCTGTCCCCTTCTACAAGCTGCAGGTAACAAGCAGGTACACAAAGGAATGCAGAGCACAAGAGACTTATCATTACTGTGTCATTATCTTCAAACTGGTACAGGCTCTGAGAAGGGAGTCTGGTACCTTTCCTATTTCTTTCAACCCCTCACAACCTGTACGTGCAGAGGGTAATATTTAGTGAGGCGCTGCCTCCTCTAATATCAATTGAGAAACCCATTAACCTCACTGGCGCTGGAGGGGCATAGGAGGAGGTGGTGGGAATTAGAGCACGGCTGGAGACAGGCAGCAGTAAATGTTTACGAGGGACATTATTGTGTCCCTAAAAGGAATACAATACATCCCACGTTCGGTGGTTGAAATGGCTTTAAAACAAAATGCCACGGTGCCGTACCTGGTTTCAGCACAGCGTTCAGGGTCAGCCAAATTTGCAGGGTCATACAAACCTGATGTGTGAGACTGTATTAGTCATGTAACTTAGGTTTTTATTTTTTTTTGGTTTTTTAAAATACATTTGTATTGAAAATGTAGTAATTCAGAAAGAAGTGGCGCACTGCACAAACAAAAAAAATTATTACTGTAACTGCCCCCTTCTTAAACTATCCCCCCCCCCCCCTTCCCATTAAGCACATTTCAGTTAACTCATATTATGCTAGTAATAACAGGTGAATAAACAGGGGTCTCTGCATTGTGTTCCTCAATAGAACAAAGACGACGATTTAGTGCACCATTGTTTATTCAATAGGAATATGTATTAGAACAAATGGTATCACACTTACATTTGTATCATTAAGCATGGACACAAAAATTAAAGACGAGTGGCTTGCTTCACAGTCTGCACAATCTTCCTGGCTGCCGGTGTGCGTCGCGTCACTTCCAGTAGCAAACCGCGTCACTTCCGGTAGCAGACCGTGTCACTTCCGGTAGCAGACCGCGTCACTTCCGGTAGCAGACCGCGTCACTTCCGGTAGCAGACCGCGCCACTTCCAGTAGCAGACCGCGTCACTTCCGGTAGCAGACCGCGTCACTTCCGGTAGCAGACCGCGTCACTTCCGGTAGCAGACCGCGTCACTTCCGGTAGCAGACCGCGTCACTTCCGGGTTCGATCAGTCCCGATTTTGGAGCAGCAAACTGGCGATAATACATTTCTGGAATCCAAAGAGCTCACCTTTAATTTGTATGTGTCCATGAGGAACACAATGCAGAGACCCCTGTTATTCACCTGAGATTGGAAGACATCTAATGCACGTTCTATAGCGCCGGGCGCGCACTATGCCGGGCGCGCGCGTGGAATTTTAGTTGGCTGATGTGAGTCAGCTCTTCTATACGAGGGCCGCACGGCACGGAGAGGGGAGCTGACAGGGAGCGGGGAAAATAATCTTTACGCTCCGCGACCGGCGCTAAATGTATGTATATGTGTGTGTGTATATGTATGTGTGTGTATATATGTATGCATGTGTATGTATGTATGTATTTGTGTGTGTGAGTATTTGTGAGTCTGCACAAACGTAATAAATATTTTATTTTTACCAATTGTTTTTTTTTTTAAATAAATAATAAATGACACATACATACACACATATACATACATACATACACATACACACACACACACACACACACACACACACACACACACACACACACACTGTACCTTCCCAGTATACTGCCCCTCTCACTATATTTACGAAAAGCATGCGGCACGTGCACGCGCGTTCGCATAGGCCCGCGCGGCCGCACACTCTATATAACAGCCCTAAGACTACACCAGTGTATAAACTGCTATCAATTTGCTGGGAAAGGGCGAGTCCCCATTTTTGGCTGATACCTAGAAGTCACATCATTTTGGAACTTATTGCACTATTGTAGTATTTCTTTGTTTTATATGGTGAAATCTGCGCTCCCCAAAGCTGGAAGGCAAGCAGCAGAATCTCTTAAATGTTTTCAGTGCTAGGGCAAAGTTTCCCAGTGTTAGGGGGGCGTTTATGGAACAATAATCCAGTAAGCCTACTCTTCAGTAGAGTAGTTCCCCATTTTAGGCTGAGATTATACAGCCGGCACACCCGCTCGTGACCGCGCGCATAGCCTCCCGCACTCCAGCAGCCCCAGCGATGTGTGAATGTGACTGCAGGAGGCGATCTGGGGGCGTGGCAAACACGTCACGAAGATGGTTCGTCCTCATTAGCAACGCGTCAAAAGACCAAAAAAAACCCCACTGTTTGTTCAAATCGCAGTCACGCGGCGCGCTTCATCGCTCGCACGGAGCGGCCTCATAGGCATTAGCCAATTTGAGGTTGGCGCGCAAGAGCGCAAATCGCAGGCTGTATAATCTCAGCCTTAGGTTTTTAAGAGGAAAGTCCTAGAGGGGACTGCCAGGTGTTTCAGTGGCTAATTCCCTGATCTGTCCTGGGCAGGCAAGAGGTTCTCTGGGAGCACTACAAATCTCATAGCAAGAGGAAACTCCAAAGTCCTTGAAAACCAGTTCTGTTTGTGTATACCTAAATTGCTGTTCTAATAAATCCAAGTTAAAAGTTCCTGGTGCCCTCTTTATTCATCACCACTACTCACACACAAGCCAGTACGGATCCAGCTGCCTTGAGAGGATCCTAAAACCTGTCCTGTTGACATCTGGTGTACCGTTAAGCACTTACATCCTTTAAGCAGATCCCAAAGCTGTTTAAAGCTACAGAGACTGTTACCAACAATCCCGGTTCACTGCACACTCTATCCTAGGGGTGTTACACTAGTATTTTGTAGTGATATACTGGGTACCTGGAAATTACCCGGCGCTTTTTTAGCTACCCGAAAATTACCCGGACCCGGTAGCAAGGGGCTGGGACCGGCACCGGGTAATTTCAGGGCAGCTGCAGCCGGCAACGGAAGGTGAAGAAGACCAGTGAGGAAGACCGTGGTGACATCTGGGAGCAGCAGCAGGCGTCCTGGTGGCTCCTCCCCAGCTGTCCAATAGGAACGCTCCTGCTCCGGTCACATGGTTCCCCGGCTCCCACCGGCATGAGCAGTGTGCAGTATTCCTGCTGCTCCCGCCGGCTGAACAAGGACTTTGGCTGCTGCCACCGCCACCAGGACGTCCGCTGCTGCTACCAGATGTCGCCGCGGTGCTCCTCACCCTCCGCAGCGGTCTTCCTCCTCCTGCAGGTAAGCGCGCCTTCCGGGTAACATGATTCATTTTGCCCAGGTACCCATTACCCGGTTTTAGGAAAATATAGGACCCGGTACAACACTAATATTTTGCTTTCTTAGCACGACTGGTTTCTTTTTTTAATAAATATGTTTGTAGTGTTTCAAATCATGGAGTTCCCTAATCTTTAGCATCGAAGGTGATCATGGTAAACTGTAGCCTGCACTGGGCTGCGGGGAGAGCTTCATTTTAACCTCCCAGACACTTCATATTTCAAACACTTATGGCAGGGCTGCACAACACGCGGCCCGCCTGGCCTCTCTGTGCGGCCCTCAATGAAATTTAAAAAAAAAAAAAAACTTTGAAAAAAAAAAAATTTTGAAAAAAAAAATTTGAAAAAAAAATGGCGCCGATTCCCTGCGGTCCCGGCGCGGCCCGCTCCACCCCCCCCCTTCCCTGCTCCCAACGTGGGGCGGAAGCATGGCCCCCCTGGAAATATGCAGAGGCAGCTGAGCCGTGGCCCGGGATTGGATGGGAGGCGGGGCTAGCAGCAGCCACGCTCTCCCGCGCTTTTGCACACCAGCCAGTGCAGCACCTGGAGCTTCTGTCTATTTCATTACCTCACCAGGGGCCGCCACGTGCCCTCCCCCTCTCCCGCTGTAACTCCCCATCCGGCACCCAGACTCTCCCTCTGGCCCTCCCTCCTGCACCCCGGCAGTGTGGTCGCATAGGCAGGGAGTGGGACCCGTGGGACCAGGGAGAGATGGAGATGCGGGGGAGAGATGGAGATGCGGGGGAGAGAGGGAGATTGGGGGGGGGGTGGCAAAGAAGCTTGGGGGGGCGAGGGAGATTGAGAGATGGGAGATGCAGGGGGGGGGGGGGAGATGCAGGGGGGGGAGTGAGATGGGAGATGCAGGGGGGGGAGTGAGATGGGAGATGCAGGGGGGGGAGTGAGATGGGAGATGCAGAGGGGGGGAGAGATGGGAGATGCAGAGGGGGGGAGAGATGGGAGATGCAGAGGGGGGGGAGAGATGGGAGATGCAGGGGGGGAGAGATGGGAGATGCAGGGGGGGAGAGATGGGAGATGCAGAGGGGGGGAGAGATGGGAGATGCAGGGGGGGGAGTGAGATGGGAGATGCTGGGGGGGAGAGATGGGAGATGCAGGGGGGGGGAGAAATGGGAGATGCAGGGGGGGGGGAGAGATGGGAGATGCAGAGGGGGGAGAGATGGGAGATGCAGGGGGGGAGAGATGGGAGATGCAGAGGGGGGGGAGAGATGGGAGATGCAGGGGGGGGAGAGATGGGAGATGCAGGGGGGGAGTGAGATGGGAGATGCAGGGGGGGAGAGAGATGGGGAGAGATGGGAGATGCAGGGGGGGAGAGATGGGAGATGCAGAGGGGATGGGAGAAATGGGAGATGCAGGGGGGGGAGTGAGATGGGAGATGCAGGGGGGGGAGAGATGGGGAGAGATGGGAGATGCAGGGGGGGGGGAGAGATGGGAGATGCAGGGGGGGAGAGATGGGAGATGCAGGGGGGGAGAGATGGGAGATGCAGAGGGGGGGGAGAGATGGGAGATGCAGGGGGGGGAGTGAGATGGGAGATGCTGGGGGGGAGAGATGGGAGATGCAGGGGGGGGGAGAAATGGGAGATGCAGGGGGGGGGAGAGATGGGAGATGCAGAGGGGGGAGAGATGGGAGATGCAGGGGGGGAGAGATGGGAGATGCAGAGGGGGGGGAGAGATGGGAGATGCAGGGGGGGGAGAGATGGGAGATGCAGGGGGGGGAGTGAGATGGGAGATGCAGGGGGGGGGAGATGGGGAGAGATGGGAGATGCAGGGGGGGAGAGATGGGAGATGCAGGGGGGGAGAGTGATGGGAGGTGCAGGATGATGATGAGGTGCTGGAGGAGAGACGATGATGATGATGATGATGATGATGATGATGATGATGATGATGATGATGATGATGATGATGATGATGATGATTTTACCTGTGCGGCCCAATTTTTTTTTCCTTGGAGCATTTCGGCCCTCTGCACTTTACGAGTTGTGCAGGCCTGACTTATGGTTTTCTGAATGAAGCATCAGATTTAAAAAAAAAAAAAAAAAAAAACGGATTTGGAAGAGATCACAAATTAAAAACCAAAACACCCCCCAAAATGTCGATAAATGCAGATTGGTGCTGTAAAGACGAAAGAACTGAAAAGCAGCAGTGGTGCACAGATCCCGAAACCTAGTGAATTCATTTGACACAAAGAGAAGGAAAACGGAAGCATTTAAAAGAGCAAAATTAGGTACAGTACATCTCATTACCATATTGCTGATTATCTCGTTCCTGCGCTGCTCCTATAACTCAGTCTCCCAATAAAATACTCACCGTGTAAAAGTCATTGCCCCCACCCCGCCTCTAAAAACAAATATCCCCCATGGAGATCCCGCACTGCTCAATGTACTGTTGACTTCCCAATATTGTTGTCTTTAGAGCCAAGTGGACACCCCCACGCGATGCATTGCGTCAGTACTTTGCATACGATAGAGCGGACCGCTAATCATTGTGCACGACGGCTGCCTGAGCGCTGCTCTGGAAGTGACCCATAGACAGCGCGGAAGTGGGGTCACCGGACTCCGATACAGCGAGAGCACGGAGGCGCTACAGATAAAGTTACACTCAGCCGGTTCCCCGTGCAACCATCAAGACTCCGCATGTTACCTGATGAGCGACATTTGTGCTTTACGATTGTAAGGGCAGGACTTGCTTCACGTGGCTGAGCACTTTGTGAAGACCGTATCATGCTATGGGGGATTTTTGCACTCCTTGTGCTTCTATTTATTCATATTTTTTTTTAGACGGAAATAAAAATACGCCTCTTTTTCCTCTACATACACAAGGCATACTGTATTATGTTGTAAACATGATGTTTGTAACATTACCTGCAGATTGCAGGGCACTGTTTGAATAAGCAAGCTAATAAAAGCAGCTGTATAAACACAAGGGAAATTAATATAATCCTTCAATCTCTCCCTCTTTATCCTTGTTGACAAAGGGACCTCGGTCCGTTGCTAGGACACTGCATTTTAATTACGTACACCTTGACGGCAAAGTTTTCAAAGAGCTCAGAGGCTTCCATGAAGAGCAGAGACTACATAACAGGACGTGTTTTTTTAATTGTTTTACAGTTCTTATTTTATTTATATATACTGCGGACAGTGAATATATTCTTATACACAGCAAGTGTTTTTTTTTTACGTTTTGGTACTTGTGGCACAGGGAGACCAAATGAATGATTGGATAACATTACTCACTGCTGACACAGATAGAACTTCAACACCTGATATATTCCGTCCTATATCTTTTCCTAATCAGATCTTCATTTAATCTAACAGGGTATCTTCTAACAATGTTTAGAGTCAACAGTCACGTACAATATAAGATTGTGTGTATGTATATATGAAAAATATACGTGTATATATGGATTACAGTATAACATGAAGACAGAGATAGACAGACAGACAGAGAGACAGACAGACAGAGAGAGAGAGAACTTATCTCCTCCTGGAAGTCCCAAAGTCACCTGAAGGTTCACATGTCCAAAACAGAACTAATACCCTTTCCTCCTTCCACAGCCACTCCTACACCCAAACACTCCCTCACTGTCAAGAATACCAAAATTTCATCAAAACCCCAAGCCCGCTGTCTAGGGTTCATATACCTCTGTACTCTCCTTCCTTCCTCACATTCAGTCCCTCCAAGTCCTGTCATCTCCACCTCCAAAATATCCCCAGGATAAGCCCAGCCCTTTTCTCACTCATGATGCGACTAAAATCCTATAAATGAATATATACCAGTACTCCTTGATAATAGTATAATATAGGCTAGGTGCACTAGGGGGAAGAAAAAATAAATAAATGAAAAAACGGTAAAAGAATAACTGATAAATCTACTCCCACAAAAGAAATGGAAGCAGATAATCAGCAAGTCCCCACAAATGGGTGCACTCAATAGTCCAATATAAGTGTAGTAGTAAAACAATTACATTTGTAACGTATACAGTATGTAGTGAGCTAAAGACTATAAATATAAAGTACCCCAAACAAATGAACGGATGAATACTGTCAATGGTTTAAAACAAGTTTATTACTTACTAATTAAAATCCTAATTCACTTACTCCTCTTGTCCCGCCTAGACAACTGCAACGTTCTCCTAGTTGGCCTTCTCCTTGTCCGCTTGTGCCAACTTCAACCCATCCAAAATGCTGCTGCCAGGTCTCACCGCTCCCCATCTGCTGTTCCACGATGCAAATCCCACACCGACTTCCCATGTCCACTAGAAACCAATTGAAAACCTAACTCGGACTTACAAAGCGCTTAACAACGCTGCCCACCTCCCAGCTCAGCCCTCATCCCCAATTGTCTCTGTAAACACCCCTACACTCTTCCCACGACATCCGCCTCTCCTCCTGCCTTATTACCTCCCCTCACTCCCATCTGCAAGACTTCTCCCGTGCTGCCCCCCCTCTCTCCGGGATTCCCACCCCGCACCATCAGCCTCTCGCCCAACTTTCAAATGTTTAAAATACTCCCTGAAAACTCACCTTTTCAAGGAAGCCGATCTGGCATACCCCTAACATCCAACTCCCCCTCCTACAAGCCTATTGGGACCAGTTGTGTGGCTTTACCTTTTGTCTCAGCATTGTCCCTCATTCCCTTTCCTGTAAGGCCTCACGAGAAGGGCGCTCATTACCTTTCATATCTGTCTGGGTACGTTTGTCCTTATTTGGTACAGAACTCTGTTGATGTAAATTACATCTCTCTAACCCCATTGTACCACGCAGTGGAATATGTTGGTGCTTTACAAATAAATAATGTAACAGTGTTTTCCGGTCTGTAGAATTTCTCTGTTTCTTTCAGGTAAAAACAGGGTAACCAGAACTGCAGCTCATACTCGCAAATCACTGTTCTATACGCAGGTAATGCCAAAAACGTTCATAGCTTTGTGGCTAAAAATAACTTGCAACATTAGTTTTGAAGTGAATCTTCTTTAGTGGCACCTAGTAATGATGGGACAAAATTGGAGAGATGGAGACGAAAATGCGAAAAGGAAATGACGTCACGTAATGGCCGCCGCCCCCCCCCCCACACGCCCGCTGCACACTATCGCCGCCGGCTCCTAACGGCCGCCATTCCCCCCCACAAGCCCTCTGACATGCCACACATGCGTAGTAGTTATGGCGCCGCTGACTGACGCCACGCATGCGCAGAAACGGCTGGCAGCGGCGCCATTCCCCCCACACGCCCGCCGTGTCCATACCTCTGCTGGGGGGGTGGGGGAGAGGAGAGAAGGGTGGTTGACTCCGGGTCAGGGGACTCGGACAGCGGTGGATCTGGCCCGTGGATGCTGAACACCCCCTCCCCGTACCTCCCCCGGCTGGAGGAGAGAGGGGGGCTGGCTCCAAGCCGGGGGACTCAAAGCGACAGCTCAGACATTTCTCCCCCCGTGTCTCCATACCTCCGCCGGAGGGGAGGAGAGAGGGGGGCTGGCTCAGGGACGGGGGACTCAGGGACAGGGACAGCTCAGACAATCCCCAGCAGAGAGACTGACGGACTGACGGACTGACGGACTGACACACACACACACACACACTGACTGACACACACACACACACACTGACTGACTGACACACACACACACACACACACACACACACACTGACTGACACACACACACACACACACTGACTGACTGACACACACACACACACACACTGACTGACTGACACACACACGGACTGACTGACACTGACACACATAACTACGGACTGACTGACTGACACATGGACGGACTGACACATGGACTGACACATGGACTGACACATGGACTGACACATGGACTGACACATGGACTGACTGACTGACACACACACAGAATTCCCAGTTACTATAAATATAGAAGTGCAAATAGCTAAAACACGTGTTCTAAGTCAAACTTCTTTGCGTTTTGGCACTGAAATTGTATTTTTTATTTTTCATTAAAAATATCATTCTTACAAATACAATATCTGTGACAAAACAGTGACAAAAGACAAAGAAGTGTCACTTACTATGCGCGTGCACAGCACACACAGCTTTTTTTCATTCATGAACAGTACTTGAGAGGACCAACAATGGGAAATGCATGCCCTCTGCTGGACAAGAGTTGAATTACATGGAAGCCAAGGCTAATTGAAACGGTAGCCGAGAGCAGGGATGTGCAAACTGGGGGGTGCGAGATTTTTCTTGGGAGGCGCGGGCAGTTGCAGAGGCCCAGTGCTCTTCCGCAAGGCATTAAAATTAAATGCCGGGGAATCGCATGAGGCCTCTGGAACCTAAAAACTTACCTTGCTTCAGCTGGCATCTGGAAGCCTCCATGGCAACGCGGCGTCAAGCGCCGTGACGTCACACGCACATTGCCATAGCAACGCGAGGGGGGGGGGGGGGCGAGCACCGGAGGACAAGAGGCAGGGAGGGGGCACAGGTTTGCGCACCCTTGGCCCAGAGAATGAATAATTCAGACATTACAGAACAAAAAAAGAAAAGTTTAAAGTGAATATTTGTTTCACAAGGATGGTGGGGAAGAATGGCCATATTTTCTCTTGAATTGTAGGATAAGAGGTCCCTCTTAAACCTACCTAAATCTTTATTGCATCACAGATTAAATACAGACTAGTTACACACAAGTTGTGAGTTCTGATATGAAAGTACCACAGAAAATTCAATGTTTAGGAACCCCCAGCGCGAGTAATGTCTAAGCACAGGAATGCACAGGCACAACCACAGAGGGGGTTAGAACGTAAACATACGTGACTAGAACTCTACATACAGTACTTGTGTTGTGCAGCAGAAACAGCAGATATGCAACAGTATGAAGTATCTCTCTGCGGCATGCAGAACAGCTTCTGGCGGGTTGGCAACAAGACACTATAAAGCCTGGTAAGATTGCTAGGTGTAAAATATGGATCCGTGCCGGTTTCAAAGGATAAGGGGTTAAATACTCATGTTTCAAATTGCAAAGCCAGTACAACCAACATCACACTGATGAGACCCACAAGGTCGACCCAGTCTGTCCGTGAGTGGGTTTATTTGTTTTGCATCTCATCCCAGGCTATGTTTGAAACAGCATGCATTGGCTTAAGGGTTTTCCATGTAATGTGGACTTGGAGACAAAAGGTGGCACTTTGTGCTCATTTGCATGTCATTTCCCAGAATCCCTTGCTGCAGTGGAAGCACTGTTTGCTAGGTGATAATGGCGAAAAGCAGTGTTGCAGACCTGCCTAAGACATGTGAATGTGCTCACAAGTAATATTTTTATATGAGATATATATATATATATACATACATATATATATACATATATACACACATACAGTAGGGCCCCGCTTTACAGCGCTCCGCTTTATGGCGTTCCGCTCATACAGCGCTTCCCAATGTATACCCATATTCATTAGGTTTGGCGCTTATTCCGTTTTTCGGCGTGACGCGCTCAGCATCTGGCTGTCACTAAGCAACAGTTTTAGTGCGTGCGCAACTCCATGTCAGGTGCCATTTGTCATCGAAACAGTCGGGTTACAGCTCTGCATCTCTGTTTTCAAAGGTACAATACAGTACAGCCCCGCTTTGCAGCGGTGGCCTGGAACGGAACCCGCTGTATGAGCGGGGCCCTGCTGTACATATACATATATATATATATATATATATATATATACATATACACACACACAGGAACTTTTGCATATCTGCGGAACGCAACTATTATTTATGGTATGGACACCGTGATGGGATTTGATTGGGATGCCAACATAGATCCTTGCCGGCGTGCAGGGGTGAAGGCAGGGAAAATAACCTAGGCTTTTATTCAGCTGCCGTTTCAGCAGAATAAAGTTTAGGCTTTTCCTTGCGCCAAAGTTCAGGTTTCCCAGTGGATGAAAGTCCATGTACGTCTATATCAGGGGTGCGCAAACCCCCAGCTCACGCCCCCTCCCCCTCCTTACCCTGTCTCTGACGTCATATGACCCCCCCATGGCAACGCGTCACCAGAAGCCGCCGGAGACTAGGTAAGGGAACTTAGAGGCCTCACGTGCGATCTCCAACATTTCATTTAAATGCTTTGGGGAAGAGCGCACGGCCTCCAAGCGCCGCACCCCTCCCCCCACCCCAGAAACACTTGCGCCCCACATAGTAACCGGGTGTCCCATGCAGAAGTGGCGTTCACGCCCTGGTGTCCCTAGGCAGCAATTACACGCACATGTGGTCTGCATGCAGACCAGGGAGAGGCAGAAAAACCACTTCCCTTTCTGGCCTTTTAAACCCTTGCCAGAGTCAGCTGGGCTGGTTAGTGCTCCTGCCCTCCTCCAGGCAGGGATTAACCAGTGCACGGCCGACACCCAGCAGCTCTAGCTGTTGTAAACAGGCTTACCCTGTTCTACATCTCTTGACACTTGAGATTCTCTTTACTTCTCATCCCGGCATTAACATCCACCGGAAAACAAATATACATTCCCAGCGCTCCTCCCAAACTGTTTCCCAGAGCCTGTTGGGAATCTGTGTATACTCCTCCCAAACTGGCCTGCAATTAGTGACATTTCTACATTTTGAACCCAAGTCTAATAACAAAGGAGCCTCTTAGTTGCATCTTTTCATCAACACATTCAAGCCTGCAAATGATTCCAGTTTCTGGAAGAGCTTGCAAAGGCTAAAGGGAAAAAGCTACAGCCGACGTGTTCCATTACATATTTGGCAGCAGAAAATAGGAGGGCTAAGCAGGCTAAATCAAATCTGATGTGTTGACACAGTTCACATCTGAAGCTGATGCCACGGCGGACATCTCGGCAAATATCAACTACACGTGGTTTACATTTTGAGTTCGACTTAAACTTGTTCCTGTAAGAGCAAACCTCAAATGGGGCAGGGTTATTTATGTTCAAATATGTAACCAGGGAAGTATGCCTCATTTTCAAGTGTGTTAGACACAGACACTTGTTTCTGTACAAGGAGCATGAAGGAAGTCTCTCCTACTTTTATCCCGTGGCTAACAATTGTACGTTTGTCAGGTTTCCTTTACTAAAGGCAGACGGACAACTGTAATGACTCAGTAGTAACCACAAGACAAGGCAGGGAAAGGACATTAACCTTTTAGCTGTTCAGCAATGTAGTGCAGACCAGTCTACCACTGATATTTATTTACACACTCATTTGATGGAAGGCCTTGGGCCTTGTGCAAAACACTGCACTGCAAGCTATTTGCTACTGGGTCCCCACATGCCTTTACTGTCCGTGCTATGCAAATAATAGGCTTACAATCATGTCGGCCCGCCCTGTGGAAGACCATTAACATTTATATCCATCTGCAGATAAGTCAATAAAAGGTCTTGAGTGACTGACAAGTGTGTGGTAATATGCAGTAACAGGACTGGTACTGGCGAGTGGCTGTGATTTCTCTTTTTCTTTTTGTTCCTATAAACACTGATTTATTTATCACGTGTCAGGATCCGAGCGAACAAAGCACAGATTAAATACACTAAAAGCTGTGCATGTCTGCAACATTGCTCATTTCCATCCTACAAAGAGCTCTTAGTCTTCTGATTCATATCACCTTTGAACCCCGACTTCTGAATCAACCAAATTTTATTTTTCTAAGTAGGGAAAGGTGGGTTATTAGCAATAACAATCTGACGAGTCAGAAAAACCATGAAACTTCAATAAATCACTGTCTCAAAGTAAAGCAGCAAAGAGAGTCTGAGGGGCTTATACATTCATCTGCGATAGTGCCCATTTGGGCACTGTAGCACGGAAACTCCCATTGGCTTCAATGGGAGTTTCCATGCAATAGTGATGCAATCCACACGATCACAGTGTAAAGGATAACCCCCTTAGCGTGTAGTGTGTGTTTTCTAAGCCATCTTTCAAAAGAAGTTTAAACTATTCCATAACATCGTGTAAGTAGATCGCCGATGCTTTTTTAAGCTGTTTGGACTGCCTCTTTATAAACCTGAAAAGGTCTCAGAACCTTAAAGCTGCAGTTCAGTCAATATCCTGCATGTGTATTTTTTTTAATAAATCAGTTCTGTAGCAAGAAAAAATACTTTTAGCATTTTCTGTTTTTAAAAAAACAACTTTGAAAGACCAATTTTCTTGTATTCTATTTTAACAGCCATTTACTAAGGCACTGCCCCTTCATGTCCTGTCACAAGCCCTGACACACCCCTTTGTCAGCCCTGCCCTCCCTCTAGCACATGTCAGTGCAGGAATGCTCATTAATATTCATGAGCTTCCATTAAGTGACAGAAGCAAATAAAAACATATCCCTTCTCTAATGATGTCACCAAATTTCGCCGATCAATACATGGAGAACAAATTGACCTGCAGCTATACAGTTCTTTAGGTAATTAGAGATTTCCCACATGAAACTATTGAAGTAAAAAAAATAAAAAAATAAAAAAGACTGAACTGCAGCTTTAAACACCAGTTAAAGTACCTAACCCTTAGCTGCATCACATATAATGCTCCAGTGTCAGAGTCCCATGCACCAAAAGAGTTACAACCTCTAGAGTTTTAAAAAGCACTTCTTTATCTAGAAACTTCAACAATATACTCAGGCATGAGGAATCCGTACTGTAGGGGGGCGCGCAAACTTCCTGACCTGCGCCCCCCTGCCTGGCAGCCGCAGCGTTCCTGCCCCCCCCCCCCCCCATCTCCAAGGACACGGCGTCAAATGACGCCACGGGTCATGTGAAGTCACGTCATGTGACCCCGCCGCGTCGCTGTAGAGCCGGCAGAGATCAGGTACGCGAGTTTACAGAGGCCTCACACCTCCCCCGGCATTTAATTTAAATGCATTGGGGAGAGCGCGGGGCGTCTATAACTGCCGCGCCCTCCGGTTTGCGCACCCCTCTTGTAGGGGGAACACTGCATACATAGCCCTTATTTTTAAAACATTCTCCGTTCGATTTGGAAACCAGAAACGGTGGAGAGGGGAACACCCCAAAACATAAATTACACTACACTCAAAATTGGGAATCACTTTTTTTTTAACCAAATATAAAAACATACAAGACAGTAATTGATAATAAAGCAATATACATTTAACATTGGGGAAACGAAAGAATATACAGCAATATAACAAAGCAGAAAATGACACACAAATGATGGGATTGGAACCCCCGAAACATCCTGCCAGCCCCTCATAACCATTTGTAGGACGTCCCGCTGTCATTCTTTGTATACGTTTCCCTTTTTCAATGTATATTTATTTATTATCAGCAATTGTCTTGTATATTTTTATATTTGGATTAAAAAAAAATGCTATGGCATCTTGTAATTTTACATTGGGTTTAACACAACATATTTAAGGCCAGCATCAGGTTTAGTAACAGTCTCATCCTAGGATTGGTCATCAAGGAAACGAAAAGCAACATCATGTAAAAAATAAAACTAAACATATGAAGACAACACAAAGTACAGTAGTACGTTCTTAAAATAGTGTATAGTTGTTATCTAAGAATAACTACAGTACCAATTTGATCCATTAAAAGGTACGGTCATACATGGAATCCGTTAGAACGAATGGCCGTGATATAGCCAACATATTGATTTGTTTTTATTATAAATCTAAGTATAAATTCATGTATAATATACACATAATAAATTACCTTTTGGCAGTGTATGCTGGCGATGTTTGTTGCGTGTGCGGTTAGCGAGTAGACATGGATGACTGACGCTTCAATGAAGGAGATGTAAAGGATTGTAGATGAGAGCTTTTGCATTGCCTCCCAGTACAAGGTATACAGTTACGGAGGATCCATCCCTGGGATAGTGCCGGGGCAGGAGAAGGGAGAGAGGTGGGATGAAATGCCACGTCAAGGCCAAGAAGGTAGAAGCATGTACAGCAGGGGTGAGCAAACTTTTTATGCCGAGCCCCCCTTTTCATCCATGAAATTTCTCGGGCCCCCCCTCTGCCTGATGTAATCAAAATCACATGACGTCAGCGCACGTGAGCTGGTTCAGCCATTGAGGGCGAACCAGCTTTGTAACGCCCCCGCCACGCGTCTACAAAAAAAGTATTTATAGCACAAATTACATAACTTAAAAATAAATATTATAATATTTGTCTAATAGCGTTCCCATTTTTGCTGTATTATTAATCTCTCTCTTCCCGCCACATTAGAACACCTCAGGACCTCTCTAACCTCTTCCAGTCTCTCCCTGTATTTCTCACTCCCCCTCCAGTCCCTCTCTATTCCTCCCCTCAGTGTCTCCCCCTCCCCCCCCACTCTCTTTCCCTCCCCCCAGTGTGTGTCTCTTTCTCCCTCCCCCCATTGTCTCTCACTCTCTCCCCTCTTCCAGTCTCTCCAACTCCCTGTATTTCTCACTCCCCCTCCAGTCCCTCTCTATCCCTCCCCTCAGTGTCTCCCCCCACTCTCTTTCCCTCCCCCTGTGTGTCTCTCTCTCTTTCTCCCTCCCCCTAGTGTCCCCCTCCCTCCATTGTCTCTCACTCTCCTGCCAGCCATTGCCTCTCCCTCCCCCCAGTGTCTCTCTTGCACTCTCCAACCAGCTATTGTTTCTCCCTCCACCCGGTGTCTCTCTCACACTCTCCCTCCAGCCATTGTGTGTCTCTCTCCCTCCTGCCAGTTTCTCCCTCCCTCCCACCAATGTCTCTCTCATCCCCATCCCCATGTAGCTCTTTCAGCCCCCCCTCCCCATGTCACACTCACTCTCACCCCTCCCCATCTCACACTCTCACCCCCCTCATGTCACTCACACCCTCCCCATGCCTCAGTCTCACACTCACTCCCCCATGTCCCAGTCTCACCCCCCATGTCCCAGTCTCACTCCCCCCCATGTCCCAGTCTCACTCCCCCCCATGTCCCAGTCTCACTCCCCCCCATGTCCCAGTCTCACTCCCCCCCATGTCCCAGTCTCACTCCCCCCCATGTCCCAGTCTCACTCCCCCCCATGTCCCAGTCTCACTCCCCCCCATGTCCCAGTCTCACTCCCCCCCATGTCCCAGTCTCACTCCCCCATGTCCCAGTCTCACTCCCCCCCATGTCCCAGTCTCACTCCCCCCCATGTCCCAGTCTCACTCCCCCCCATGTCCCAGTCTCACTCCCCCCCATGTCCCAGTCTCACTCCCCCCCATGTCCCAGTCTCACTCCCCCCCCATGTCCCAGTCTCACTCCCCCCCATGTCCCAGTCTCACTCCCCCCCATGTCCCAGTCTCACTCCCCCCCATGTCCCAGTCTCACTCCCCCCCCATGTCCCAGTCTCACTCCCCCCCATGTCCCAGTCTCACTCCCCCCCATGTCCCAGTCTCACTCCCCCCCATGTCCCAGTCTCACTCCCCCCCATGTCCCAGTCTCACTCCCCCCCCATGTCCCAGTCTCACTCCCCCCCCATGTCCCAGTCTCACTCCCCCCCCATGTCCCAGTCTCACTCCCCCCCATGTCCCAGTCTCACTCCCCCCCATGTCCCAGTCTCACTCCCCCCCATGTCCCAGTCTCACTCCCCCCCATGTCCCAGTCTCACTCCCCCCCATGTCCCAGTCTCACTCCCCCCCATGTCCCAGTCTCACTCCCCCCCATGTCCCAGTCTCACTCCCCCCCATGTCCCAGTCTCACTCCCCCCCATGTCCCAGTCTCACTCCCCCCATGTCCCAGTCTCACTCCCCCCCATGTCCCAGTCTCACTCCCCCCCATGTCCCAGTCTCACTCCCCCCCATGTCCCAGTCTCACTCCCCCCCATGTGCCAGTCTCACTCCCCCCCATGTCCCAGTCTCACTCCCCCCCATGTCCCAGTCTCACTCCCCCCCATGTCCCAGTCTCACTCCCCCCCATGTCCCAGTCTCACTCCCCCCCATGTCCCAGTCTCACTCCCCCATGTCCCAGTCTCACTCCCCCATGTCCCAGTCTCACTCCCCCATGTCCCAGTCTCACTCCCCCCCATGTCCCAGTCTCACTCCCCCATGTCCCAGTCTCACTCCCCCATGTCCCAGTCTCACTCCCCCATGTCCCAGTCTCACTCCCCCATGTCCCAGTCTCACCATGTCCCAGTCTCACTCCCCCATGTCCCAGTCTCACTCCCCCATGTGCCAGTCTCACTCCCCCACGTGCCAGTCTCACTCCCCCACGTGCCAGTCTCACTCCCCCACGTGCCAGTCTCACTCCCCCATGTGCCAGTCTCACTCCCCCATGTGCCAGTCTCACTCCCCCATGTGCCAGTCTCACTCACCACCTCTCCCCATGTCACACGCTGATGCAGGAAGCAACGAAATGCTGCTGTGTACTGTAGCACAGCGCAGCACAGCGCCACCTAATGGCCAAAAGAAAAATTGCAGCTGCAGACGGCTTTTTTCCCTCTGCTCCTGGCAAAATCGCGCTGCTTCCTGCGCCCCCCCTAAACAATCTTGCGCCCCCCAGGGGGGCGCGCCCCCCAGTTTGCGCACCGCTGATGTACAGTATGGGCAACAATAGAAGGATATGTTCCCATCCCCGCAACAATGCAAATATTATGGGTATTTGCTGCACACCAAAAAAAAGTAAATAGTGATACTTTTACCGGTGCTCCTTCGTCCCAGAGAAAACCTGCATCTCGTTCAATGTATACAATATGATGGATGGACAAGGACACAGATTTGAATCAAGAAAGAGAATTTATTGTGCCATAGTCTATGGCAGCAGCGTGCAAACTGGGGGGCGCGACCCCTATGGGGGGGCGTGTCTGCGGGGGGGGGGCACGCGGTTTGCTATGGCAACATGTCATGACGCCGGAGCCGAGGTAAGGGGGGGAGGGGGTGAGGTGACCGCTGTAAGGGGGGCGCAGGGAAAAAAGTTTGCACCCCCTGGTCTATGGCAGAATAAATTCTCTCTCTTTTTTTTAACCAAATCCGTTTGCCCTTGTCCATCAATCGTATTCCCATCCCCCCAACCTCACACTTTGTCCTGAAAATAAAAATGGTAAACCTGAAATAATTAGAACTGTATTTCAGAAAGCTTTTCTCCCAATGGGACTCCAAGAGCTTCACCATACAGGATTGTTACACACAGTCCCTGCTCAGAGGAGCTTACAATCTAGGTTTTTGGTGCCTGATGCACAGGGAGATGAAGGGACTTTCCCAATATCACAAGGATCTGACACCGGGATTTGACCCAGGTTCCTCTGCTTGAAACCATGTGACATTATCAGTGAGTGTCTGCACTCGCTGTGCCGCTCCTTCAGCCTCAATCCAGTTCCATTCCCCCTACAATCTGAAAGGTTCTTCCATCAGTATTTCCCATTGCAAGGTGATGCTTTATGCTCTGCCCCTTTTTGACACCGTAGCTGCTCCTAGAATAAATGTGTACAAACCCAGGCACACTTCACAACTGGGACACACAGCTGGTAGATTATAGTGATTTCAAGGCCAATTCAACAGACAGCTGCGAAAGCAGCCAGACAATGGGGAATTTGCCCGGAGCGTTAACCCTCTCTCTCACCTTTGGAGAAGGACATTCTGCCACGCCAGGAACTACCGTCTTTGCCGTCCGAACAGCTTGTGTTCCAATGCGTCGGCAATGGGGAAATGTGCGGGACTCGTGTTAATGATCATTTTCAGCTTTGTCTGAAACAGCTACAGTATGAGGCGACAAAACAGAAGGGGGGGCGTGTATCGACGTAAAGGAAGTGCGCACAGAAGTTGGATTTGACGCGTTGCTCCGTGTGCTGCTCGGGTTTGTGTCAAGTGTAGGAAAAGGTTTCTTGCCCGTGACGCAAATTGTTACCCAGAAAGTTTACGCCACCTCGGCAGATTTTTCTGACGCAAATACAAGATAAAGTGGCATCAGGAGAGTTTGTTACAGCTCATTATAAACTGGGCGCCATGCATAGCCGCCCTAACCACATCATTCATGTGTCCCGCCCCTAATAACAAGCTCATGCACCCCGCCCAAAACTTGGAGAGAAGACCTCGATACATTGACGCAAAATGTAAATGATGCAATGTACATACATTTCCAAAGCTATGGGGGGGGGGGGGGATTATATAAAGGCAAATCCTAGCAAATGGATTCCCATTGGCAGACTTCCCATTAGTCCCGGGCCTAGGGCAGCATGTGCTATCGGTGTTTGACTCGCGCCGCCCACCGCGTGCAGGATCGACACGTACTGCTTGCCACTTGTGCGCCTCTGCGATCGGCACTTGCCAGCCACTCGGGCACAAATCAGCGCACATGCGTGGCTGGCAAGAGGACATCGCCACGGCAACGGGGCGGCACCAGGTAACTGGCTGAGGCCAGGTCCCCACTGGCTACTGCAGCAAGAGTCGCCCCACTGAGAGGGGGGGCTGCTGCGCTGCGCCGACAGAAACTCCTGCTCTCAAGAAAATTGAATTGAGATCAGGAGTCGCGACGGAGCGCTAGGCCACGCCCCCGGCGGTTCACCCAATGAGGGCAAACCTGCCGGGTGACGTCACGGCCGCGCCCCCGTCACGCTCCCCCATGTCTTTCCCCCTGCAGACCGGGGGACTCGGCTGCACGCGCCGCCTGCAGCGCAGGCACTGGGGCCGATTTGATTCAAAAAAGAACATTTATTGTACCCTAGACTACTGACTACAACAATTTCTCTTTTTTAAAATCCGACACGATTTCTCAAATCCTTGCAGTTAAAAGCATAACTATACATATTAGATCGTGCACAATACAGACTGCTTTAGCCATTTCTCAAAAAGGAGGAGTAGGGGGCAGCAGGGATTCCAAGTTAAATTGATCAGAGCTAAAAATCACAAAACGTCACCATTTTATTTCTTTATTTTAAACACGCAAAGAATGTTTCACATTATAAACCACAGATAATCTGCAAAGTATGAAGATGATCTGCAAGCCGCTGCCAGCTCCTATTACAGAGAATGGTTTTTAAATAAAACAGTCACACATAGTGGGTGAAAAAATGCCTGCATCCTTCCAACGCTTCCATCAGCCTTAATGTGAAGGTTTTACTTATCGGAGGAGGTTTTGCTCGATCCAGAGTCCGCAGAATTCAAGCAATTCAGCTACTTGCAGTATGTTAATCTGTGTGTGACCGACGATGGCATCATGATTAGTTTGCCAACGAAGAACAAAAAGAAAAGCAAATGTGAACTTCTGGTTCGAGAACTGATAAACAGTATTATCACCCAAAGGCATTATAGATGGTACAAGCCCTCAAAAGCAATGGGCTACCAAGGAAATTTTACATTAAAAAAAATTATATATCTATATATTAAAACATATCCTTTCTTGCATATTTAAAAAACAAACAAAAAAAATGTTTTAAAAGGTCTATCGGTTCTATTAACCTATGAAATATGCCACTGTCCTTAGCTCACTTTGTCCTAGGGAGGGACTGACCCTTTAAAGCCAATTTGATTGCTACGGACATCTGCAAGTGCTACCCCAGCTCTGCGGGACGGCAGAACAGCAGGAAGAGAGGATGCCACAAATATGCAACCCTTGTAATACTATACTTAAAAAATGCAAACTGGTTACTTCATGTGACTCTTCCCAGGGGACGCCTAGAAATGGTTCAGGTACACTGAAAGATGTGCACATTATTTCATTCCCTTTCAGGCCATCGCTCTATGACAGCGGTGCGCAAACTGGGGGGCGCGAGACTGACTGCCGGGGGGCGCAGAGTTTACAGAGGCCCCGCGCGCTTCTCAAGGGCACTTAAAGTAAGTGCCGGGGAAGCGACAAAGGCCTCTGTAAACTTCACTTACCTTGGCCCGGCGGCGTCTTAGATGTGTCGCCATGCAACGTGGCGTCAAATGACGCCGCGAGATCATGGGAACGGGACGTCACGACTCCGAGGTAAGAGGAGCTGCGGAGAGAGGGGAAGAGCCGGCAGGGGGCGCAGGGGAAAAAGGTTTGCGCTCCCCCTGCTCTATGGGGCAGATTCATCAAGCGCAGGTACGGGATAGCACATTCCATTGAAGTCAATGGAAGATAACTCCCGATCACATGCGCTAATAAGCACTGGTGCTTGAGGAATCTGCCCCTGTGTGGTGTTGTACGTTTACAACATGATGAGTGCGGTTAAGCCTGGAAAGACTATGTAGATCAAGTCATGTTTGTGGCACTTGGATGCTAGAAGAGAATTGGTGTCCACTAGGAAACAAAAAGCACAGAGCATGTGTGTGATGCTTTCCAGTCTGACTTGTATAACGCAATGGCCTAAAATAACTCACAGCTAGATAGCAGGCACCTTCCTCTTCACACGTACATATACACTGCCAATACAGCCCAACTTATAAGACTTTAGAGGTGCAGTGCCACCTAACTGTAGGGCCAAACTGAACTGATTGCCGTAACATTTTTAATATATTAAAATAAAGTGCATAATGCTGAAAAGTAATGTCAGTGAATACTGTAATCTGAAGTTCAGGATGGGTTTTAAAGGAGCAGGCCAAGCTGCTTAAAAAAAATATTATTTTTTGTTTATTTTAATATATGCAGCATTTAATTACCGTTATTGGAAACTAATTACCTAAGCTGCCCATCGATTAGCAAAATCCTGTTTCCCAGGGCTCACTAAATGGCTGCCTTTCACTTTCAATCAATTCTTCAGTCAGTGTAACTCAGCAGCTACAATGTATTCTTATATTACTAAGGTAACATTATCTATTGTTACAGTTTAAAGCTCAAACTGCTGGGAACATTGGCAACGAGTCATCACAAACAGGGAAGGGTTACAAAGATCTGGCACTGCTGGGGAGGTGGGATAAAACCCTGCTATAGAAATCAAAGGATGCTCAGTATATTAAAACTCATGAAAAAAATGGCATTAAGAGTTGAATTTTAAAATAAAAGCTAGTAAGTTATCTAGTACCACAAAAATTATTAAAAAAATAAAAATAAAAAAACCACGTAGGATATTTCTTGGCTTTCTCCTTTAATAAAAGCAGCATTCCATTGAGGAAAAAAACATTTCCCTCCTCTCCCCCCTCAGGTATTAAGCAGGGGGTCTCCGGAGTTGAACCGCAGTCATTTCAGCTTTAGGGGCCCAGTTTCCGCAGCGATCCTTACCAGAAAAGGTGCTGCTAGTACCTCCTGTAAGTATAAAGCTCCCACGTCATGTGACACAGGAGCTTTACAACTGCATATTGTTCACCCTGGAGGCAACAGCAGTGGGGGCTTGTATCGGAGGTTTGTACCTCGAGGAGCAGAGGTTCCCTGGAGCTAAAATGAACAAGGGTGCTGGAAACCCCCTGCGTCCCACTAATGCTTGTAAATTAAAAACTCCCCAGGCTTCTTTAAGGCCCTTATCGCCAACTTTTACCATCGCTTATATTTATCCGAGCTACAAAGGGTCGACCTAACGTCAAAAGATATATTAGAACGGCAAGAAACTGGACGCATTTAGCAATCCAACACACGCTCTATAATCTGATTTCTTAAAGGCATTAAATCACAGATTTAATTTATTAAAATCACACCACTCAGTTCATAGAGCAAAAAAGGTGTGGACAGCAGTCGCCACTGCAGATCGCTCTGGAAATAATGGTTACTGTTGTAAAGAGTGAACGTGGCTCTGAGGATCAGTCACGACCAACAATGAGTATTTGCCAAGTTGTCCCCAGCCCTCCAAAAACGTTAAAAAAAAACCTGACAGTTTATTTTATTAGTGCATCATAGTGGGACACGGCTCAGGCCTACGTTCAATCCTGGAACGCTCCCAATGTTGCTGTTCTAAGGGCTGTGCTATAATACAGCTCCCCCCACAAAAATCAGCAGAAGAAACAAGATACCCGATGAAGAACCCCGAAGTTTGAAAGCTTGTAACATATCAAATACTTGTTGGTTAAATAAAAAGGCATCATACCACCTACTCCAACCTTTGTTACTACGTGGAAGACCAACACGGCAAGAGCAAGGCAATTTTAAAAACAAAAAATACCAATACCAATTAAAACAGCAGCCTACGGTAATCACCATTTGAGAGATCATTTCCTGTCCAACGCTGTTTTTATTCTTTTAATCTGAAGTTTCGCTCAGGAGATATACGCGGTTAAAATATTACGTGTCCGGGAGGTTAAAATGAAGCTCCTCCCAGACCAATCTAAAGGCCGCACATGGCAAACACAAACTAGAAATTAAGATAATTATGACAACACAACAATTAAATATAAAGGATAGGACATGAAGAGGGGATAAGACAATAACATTATAGGAGTTAAACTCTGATCTTGCTTGTCACCTACCCCTAACCAATAGGAGCCAATAGAAAGAACCTGTGATTGTCAAGTTGGGTGCGGGACACATTTTGAGAAGAAGCATGACTACATTTATTCCCAGCCTTCAGTTTTAAAAGCTTTTTCATGGCTTCTCTCTGCTACGCGGTACACTTATCCCTGCACACAACTAAACATAGTAAATCCAGCTAAACATCCAGCGCAGAATACGAGTCGTACTACTGGGCGTGAGGAACACCTCCTTGAGAATGAGTGGTCTAGTGGGAAGATCATTTCCTGTAAAGCCTATTGACCAGGCCTGAACCACAGCAGGAAAAGCAAGGTGATAGGCAGCTGGAGGTATAATTGCAATGAAATACTAACGTGCAGGGTCCACCAATGGTCACTTGCCAGTGAAATGTTTAATTAAGATGCAAGTATTCAGTCTGTGAGAGCATAGTTGGCAAATAAACCAAATTAATATGTCGTCCAAGATTAGTGCACCTAAAAAAAAATGAAAATAATAAAAACAAAAACAACAAAAAGTGTGGCTAAGCACAGAGCAGAATTGAAAACCATTTAGGGTAATGTAAGGCCAAAGTTTTAGAGCACAGCCACTGAAAGCAAACGCGCTCCAAAATGTTGCTCGTCTTGCTAAATATGCCTTTAAACAGGTCACAAGTACAGTGTGCAGGCTCCTTACTGCTCGTTCAACTCCCACTTACAAAACAGATTCCAAAGAGAAAGCCGTTTCTTCATCTTTTAAGATATCCTTGGGATAGGAATTTAACAATTCCTGCATAAACCCAACATGCAAAAGTTCTTGGCCGCTATGCTACCAGCATCTGGAATCGCTTGCTGTCAGCTGTTTTGCAAGACATGAAACCAATCCCTTCCTATATTCCAGTCTCTATTTCTCTGCTCTGATCCCAAGGCCAAAAAAAAAAAAATCACCTTTATTACAAAATTGCTTTTAAGCACATTTGTCCCAGAAAATTCATTTCGTTCAGGTCTTTAGAGAAGTCGTTTCTGATTCCATGCACTAGTCTGTTTTCTAAGGGTGGCCCAAGGTGGCATTCTAAGAATGTGTTTGCAGCCGTCGCACACGCAAGACAACTGGCGGGATTATGACCTGAAATATATAAACTGCAGCAGTGCCAATGTGAGATTCTCTAGGGAGTAATGAGTGTATGTTATGGATTTTATAAGACCTAAACATTCCTCTCATCTAATATTAGATCCCAAGACTTCCCCAGACCCACAGTTGTTACATGCAAAGACACACTGAGGCTTTGCTCTTTTTCTGGGCAGAAATACTGTAGTCAATGGAATTTAAAACATTTTCTTTGTGTATCAAATGCCAGGGCATTTGCTATGAAGAAATAATGCTGAGTGAAGCACTGAAGTACAGCAGATCTCAACTACGATAGAGGTCTACATGCCAGTCCAAAGAAAAAGTGTTTTAATGCACGGCACCACTTCTTTCTTCCACGTGAATTAACCCACTACCCTTCCGGCACATCACGATTACGGGATTGATGAGGTGTCTGGAAGAGGAGGAGTTTTCGTAAATTCCTGTTCCGGCTTAGATCACTTTCAGGGCTCCGCAGAACTGCTGAACACGATCTACTCTAGAATACGAGCAGGCAGCCCATGACGTGGCTACTACATCATGGGGCTCCTGGAGTGCCAGATCTTATGACATGGTGGCTACACCATATCATAGGTCAGCTGAAGTGTAAAACGCGAGACATTTTCCTATATCTGGTGCCTGAGCGGTTCATGCCGCCTCAAACCTGGCAGATACTTTGCCGGAGAAAAAGAATGAAGCACAGAAGTTGGCACATCCTATTATAAAATGTGCATCAGGTAACTTCTCTCTATTTCCACCTGCTGACAGTCATCAAATTGCGACTGGTGTACAGGAGGCAAAGCTGGGGCAAAGTGCCTAAATACATAGACAAAGGATACAAATAATAGTGTTTTTTTTTTTTCAAAATTGCACTGTTATACAGATTGATACCAAGGTAATGTCCCCACTAGTAACGGGATTAGAACTGAATAACAGACATTGATTTACCATCCCCAAAAATATTCCAGATTGGTATTTACAGCAAAAACTAATCCAGAGTGGAGAGGAAGTGACAAATCTGTCATACTAGGGTTGCCAAATTGATCTGGGTCACTTGCAAACAGCTATTGGAGATCTTCTCCATCCTTCACTGGATTTGTAGACCTTTGCTATATGATGTACATTTTTATTGAGGGTTTACCCCCACTTTAAAATGAAAGCCTTTTCCTGTCATAGAAGTAATAGGATTTAAACCTGTATAATACATACATAGTATATTATAATAGTGCTTTGATTGTTTGTAATTTCCACATAAACAGACTGTAAATTGAAATAACATCAGTACTAGACTACTGCCAACATTGGATGTTAAATAGGTTGGACTTGTACGCTTGCAACGGTTTCAAGAATCATCCTAAACACCACCTGCCAGTTCCCTTACCCCTTTATCGCCCATAGTGTGTTCACTCGGAGTCACAGGGACCAGTGAGATCATTGCATTATTGGTAGTTTTCCAGGGAAGATCGTGTTCACCATGCCTGGAGCAGGGAACATGGTCTATATAGAATGGAAGGACCCTCCTCTTCTATATTCATATCAGGAAGTGGGCACATAATGGCCACGCCATCAATACCCAAGCGATCACATGGTCGCGATTACAGAAAGCAGGCATTCCGGAAGCAGAGTTTAAGATGCAATCTCATCGATATTGCTTTATTTATTTTTTTTTTTTTTTTTTATGTGTAATAAGTCACAGGATGGTATTCTTTATTGAAAACGTTGTGTACTTTTTGAAGAAGAAACATGCAGATTCTTAAAACAATGTAGACATGGACAGACAGACATACATACTTATAATCTATGTTGGAACTTCTATTGTTAGTCCATGTTCTACAAGATGGAAGTAGCATGTGGCTATATTGTTCCATCTATGTTCAAAAAGTACTTCTGTAAGATCTACCCCAAAAATAAAGGCTCAGTTGTACAAACTAATACTCCCATAGGACACCGGGTGGTTTTCCATTAACAAAATCGTATCTGCAATAGGGCGTGTCCTGTAAAAACAAGTTTACGCCGTTCATGGGAATTAGTGGATTGCAACTAATGGTTATGGGAGACGGTATGATGATTCTAAAGGTTGGCTTGAAACAGTGTTGTAAACTATAATTTATCTATCTTGTTCTGTAAATAATGAAATAACTTACACAATCCTCCCTTGTGCACAACTGTCTTTGACCAAAACACAGAGAAGATATCCAAATGAAGCAAAAAAAAAAAAAATTTGATGGTGCGCACACACACACCACACACACACACCACACACATCACACACACACCACACACACACCACACACACACCACACACACACCACACCACACACCACACCACACACCACACACACCACACCACACACCACACACACACACACCACACACACACACCACACACACCACACACCACACACACACCTGCTTTAAATATTTTTCCGTTCATTAGCACAACATTACTTGTGAAAGACCAACATTCCTGCCCTAGCAACACCACATAGATCTGTTGGTTGTTGTTATTGATCATCGACCACAGATTGATAATAATGTAAAACAGCATATACGATTCAGCATTGCAAACAAAAGCTTCACAGATGGTATACTACATATCTAGAATACCTCATGCACGGTATATCCATTTCCCTCCTACTAGCTGGAAAAGTCAAACTCATTGCTAATACTATGAAACAATTCTCACAAGTAGACACAGTGCACATGCCCGGAGAACAAGTCACATCCTTGGTAATGACAGTTTAAGCATATGTCGAATCGTTTCACTGTATTCTTTGGACCACAACACTACCAGGGAAATCCCATTACTACCAGCAGCTGTTCATGTGCTTAACACTGGAAGACCTTTGCAAGGAATCTCAGAACTGAACGGGTTAGGCAAGGGGTGCACCACATAATGGGAGTTTGGCCAGGGAAGTACTGTTCAAATTTCACCATGGTGTACAAACAAAGGGAGTCAATTAAGGATCACTGTACAGCCATAATACTTAGTAGCTCTTGGCTAGAAATAGTGCTGTTTGCATATATGACCACTGTCACAGAGCATATTTCAATCCAGCTTTACAAGAGAGCTACTTTGCCATTGCAACAGTGTGACCCCAAATTCCATCAAGGCATTTACTGTGAAGGGAGCAGATCAAGTCACAGCAAAACGCCAAGCACGATTAATAAGGGGCGGGTGAGGTTTTTGGTGCAATCTGAAAAGCAGATTCTATTGTCACACTTATCATCAAGTCGGCATATTATTAGCAAGCACGCTAATGCACCAGAAGTGCTGGACAGAAACATGCAGCTCCCGTCCTTAACCTCACAGTAACCACTTCCCTGCCAGAGAAAGGCTGGAAAAAGGCTGGAAAAAGAAGAAATCTTTACACAAGGAAACTAGATCATATATATAAAATAAAAACTACGTTGCCTGGGACAAAATCACAGGCAAATAATCAATGTTTTACCTTTATGGCAAGAACAATGAAGAAGAACAATGGCTGTCCACAGCAAGGCTGCCGGAAAAGTTTCTCCAAGCTCTTTGCAAGCAAAGCCCCAAAAAACTGCTCCTCCCTCAGTAAGCCATTTCCAATAGGAATACAAAAATAAATACATTTTTTTTAAAAATGTAAAAATTGCAAAAGGGGTCCTCACCTTTCAGACAAAACATTGCACGTCTGTTCCATGAAGAGCTGGCAAAGCGTTGAGATTTCCAAGTGTATAGAGCTGTGCTAGGTACAGCTGTTTCCTAGCCCCCCTTCATTCACCATGCGCACAACACACACACACACACACACACACACACACACACACACAAAACCATGGCACCAGTCCAGCTCGTGCAGAGAAAGGAAGCTGCCATCCAATAATATGTTATCCGAGCCAGCCCTCCTCTCCAGCTGACTCCCCTCCATTCCAAAAATAATAGCCAAGGAGCGAGGGAGAGAAAAATCCCCCTGTCCCTCTATGGCCAGTCCCAGCAAAAGCCCGTATTCAATTGTTCTATCTTATCTGTCAGCATTTTCCCCCTGCTGTGTGCACAGGGCTTAGGGATGTCAATTGGGCATTGGCAGGAATGGCAAATCGCTCTTAATCCAACTCAACTGTTTGTTGTGAAACACTAACGCAGCTCTTTGTGGATCACGCTTTTTGTGGTCTTGTTCTGGAATGTGAGGCTGGCTTTCTAGTCCCCCAGCACATTGCCGGCATGTTGCCTTTGTCTAAGGCTTTCATGAGGGCTGGTGTTCAAAAGTTTGCAGAAGAAGGGGCCGTCAAGTATGCCCTACCTGTCATCAACATGCATTACACAAAACACGCATTGCTCTGCATGTTACCGGGGCATGTTGCCCAGTACTCTGCATACTGTAAATTCCTCTTTATGCAGATGCACATTGTACATACATCGTTTGATTAAGTCTTTGCAGCATAGCCCATGCACAAGAGATAATTTAAATACAATCACAGCAGTAAAGTATAAAAAGTGGCTATGCAAAGTTTACTGGTTTCAAAACGGAGGCAAACAAATGCAGCAGATTTATCAAAGCGCAAGATCCCACTGGCCTTTGTCGGTGATAAATCTGCTGCAATGTTTTTGCTCCCGTTTTGCCTCAGTATTACAGGAGACCGACACATAGCCCACACATTTCCACAGAGCTTCTTGAATGGCCTGTAAGGTGACTTATCAAATAGCACTGCAAGTATTCTGGATCCAGGCTCACTCGTGGCAGGTGAGAAGATCCATGTAGCTTACTGTAATTCGTCCCCTTTTTAAAGCACACAAAATCCGTCTATATTCTTCAACTTTATTGAGGGGAGTCAACAGAAATATAAAAGTTCTTGTATGTGGATAGTGATAGCAAATTTCTCTTGTCAGGAGAATAACCTTATGAGAGGAAGATGTTCTGCTATGGGCAAGTGCTTCAATGAGGGGAAGGTGAAAAGTATTTCCTTTCTGAGGGAGCAGTGGAAGATGTGTCTTAGGCTACATCCATAGAGGGCGGAGTCGCGCTGAGCCGTGTGGACGCTCAGCGATGAGCCCCCTCATCCTCAATGAGGATGTCTTTAGAGGGGGCTCCCGCGAGCGTCCGCAGGCGTGCTTCAGCCGACAGCAGAACTGTTTCCAAGCGCGCCGTCGACTGGAAACCTCCAATCACAGCGAAGTAGCGTCAACATCACGGCAGAATTGTTCAAGACTGTAGACTGGGTAGAAAAAGGAATTTAAAAAAATCAACGGCAAATGCTTGAGTAACCAACGATTTACAGGTGACATTATTTTTGTCAGAAGTTCAAAAGACTTCCAGCAATAAATTTGAGAACTCGTCAAAGCAAGAAGGTGGGCCCATGTATGAATCACAGCAAGTCCAAAGTGATGTTCAACAAACGTGCGCAAATGTGTCAACTCTGCAAAGATGGAAATAAATGGATCTAGAAGTCGAAGACTATGTCTACCTTGGCCGGCAAGTAACAATGGATGGGAACCTTTTGAATGCAATCGCCAGGAGAATGAAGATGGGATGGAGCACATTTGGAAGAAATACAAATCTTTTAAGGCAACTTTCCACTGTGCCTCAAAAGGAAGGTGTTTCACCAGTGTATTCTGCTCATGCTCATGTATGGATGGATGTGAACCTTGCACCCTAAATGTGAAGAGAATTCAGAAGCTTCAGACAACTTAAAGAAGTATGAAGAGATGTATGCTGGGTATTACCTGGAGACAGGGAAAAGAATGAAAGGGTTTGAAACCAAAAAGTCTGAAATCACCACAAAGGTGATGGAATTAAAATGGCAGTGGGTCAGACATATCGCAAGAAGAAATTACCATTATGGGACAAAGATGGTACTCGAGTGGATTCCAAGGGAAATTAAAAGACGACGACCAAAAGAAAGATCAGAGGATGAAATCAGAAAATGTGTTGGAGCAACATGGAAGAGAGAGACTGGAAGACCATTAGGGAGTCCTTCATCTAGCAGGGGATTGACAAAGGCTGAAAATGATAAATATAAATATATATATATTTTTACCTTGCAAACCTTATATATTTTGTACGGGTAGACTGTTTCTTATCCTTACCTTTACCAGCTTGGTTATTTACAACACTCTGAAAAGCTTTCAATGTCAAAGAAATATAGAGGCAAAATAACGCGTGGGGTCTTTTAAAAAGATATTTCAAGAATTGCTTTATAAATCTGTTTCCTACATCGTTGGAATGACAGCATTCCTTCTTCAGTGAGGTACAGGCCTCGAGCTAAAAAGAATGTTCTGCATTTCATGGCGTTTGCCTCTGCGCGGTGTAAAGTTTTAAGGCCTAAAATCAGAAAAGCAGTTAGAGAGATCTTAACTCTGTCACTACCAGAGGGACATTGGGAATGGAGAAATCCTTTTCAGAATTAGTCAGTGGCTCCCAGAGATTTGCTGCCTTAATCAGGCTTAAACACGTTACGAGTTTATTTATTTTTTTACCTGGATCGATGTGAGGAAACTTTCGACGGTGGGGAGGGGTAATCGCAATGTTCTCAGATACTTGGACCCAGAGGATGCAGCACCATCAGAATTTTAATTATTTTGAAAAAAAAATGGCCACCAGAGACAGCCTCGTCCAGTGGGCGATAGAAAACTGCTACGTCCTCAGAAGATCACGCTGTGGTTTTCTAGCTGTGATCTATCGGCCATGTTTGTGGTCTGGCAAAAAAGAATTATATATAATTATTGCCTCATCACGGAGGGATCCTGGAACTGGGAACATCAGTCAAGCTCACAAAACCCCCATATCTATGCAGGATATAACAATTGCCATTTGGTGGGGAAGGATTGCTGCTTTAGGCATAATTTAGGAGTATCAAAAAAGCCCATTAGTGTGATAGCCTACAGTACATTCACTGGACAATGGAATGGTTAATCATAGCACTGTTATTAGTTCAGATTGGTCTCAAGTAAGATTATACGATAAGGCTTAAGGTACATGGTTAGCATGTCAAGAGGTATGCACTGGACAAAGAGCTGCTGTGTGAGAGCACCTCTGCTACCAGGCACAAGTCCAACTTCCTGTGGCAAAAGGGAGTTACTCTAAAAGAGATTGTTTTTTTTACAAATAGAACATGAATAAAACAAATGACGGAGATGTTATAATTGTAGGACGTAGACCTTGCATTTACCAGCAATAGGCCATTAATGACTATTATAAGTGACTGGCAGGTAACAATGAATGACAACCAACACTTAATGAGTAGAGCCTATAGGTGATCCGACACTATGTTCAATACGCACTGAGCACCTGTTGTGGCCACTTGCACATAATAGTGAAACTCCTGTCCCTCCATCTCTATCCCCAGAAGAGAAACACTTCATGAAACATCCCATTTATTGCAGTGTCTTTATCTTGTGTTCCTGGCTGGTGTCACACATTTGAGATTGTGTCATGTAAACGTACCCCGCATAGTTCCCCCTTCTTTTAACCACTATTTAAAATGACTGCAGTTTACTGTTAAAGAGGCAGCGCCCCCTTTTTTTATTAGAATGATGATTACTGGGGGGGGGTGAAGCAGGATTTCTGAGATTTTTGTTTAAAAAGGGCATGTTGGATTGCTAAAAACATAAGAAGTGATCATACTGGATCAGACCAAATGTTCCACAGTGGAAAGTATTGGAAGTGTCTGGGTTAATGTAGTATAGAGCATCACTGACTTGCTTCCCCCTGTTAGTATATGGACTGCCTCTCCATGAATACATCACCGGTTTCACTACTAACTCCCTTTGACGTGAATGTAGGTTAACACCAGAAAGGGTCCGATAACCACACGGGCTCCTTAGAACAACAATGAATCTCTATTCTTTTCCTTTCTTAATCCCAACATAAGCATTTCAAGCAAAAGGGAGGCGTGTTACTGTACAAAATATTACATAGTGCAAAAAGAATAAATAGAGAACGTATTCACAAATGCACAAAATACTAGGAGCGTGTGGAAAACACTAAAATCAACCAACTAAGCTCACTACCACTGACACTTGTGGTAGCAAATAGCATTAATAGCTTGCAAAGAGGACTACATTTTTTCAACACTGGCGTTATCATCAAGCGTCCGCACCCTTCGGTTGAGGTACGCGACTGGCGTTCCCGCGGCGGCGGTGCTGGAGACGGCGTGCGGCTTCTTGCAGAGGTCAGAGAGTTGCGTCCGGCTGTGGAGTAAAGCTTCCTTGTGCCTAGAAGGGAGGGGGCTGCTTCCAGAGGCTCTGTGACCTGGGTCTTCCAAGACGGTAAGCTTGATCGATATCACACTGTTGTACGTGCGATACTTACCATTTTATGAAAAATGGAGTATGCAATATTTCCCTATGAGAGTCGTGCGCGCTTTGTGTTTTTGTTTTCATCACCAGAACTGGTACCGAAAGATGTGGTGCCCCAAAATTGAAAGGGAAACTGATGTTCTCAAGCCCAGCTTCCGCCGCGTACGGACGTCAGACAGAGGCAGGCCTGCGGGAAGCAGCTGGAAGAGCCGGGGCCCGGAGGCAACCAGAGGCCAGGCAGCCGGACACACAAGTTGGGTCCAACCGCTGGCCGGCCAGGCCCCCCAGCAGCCACCGGGCCTGGGATACTTGTGCCTGCTCTCCCCCCCCCCCTATCGGCAGCCTTGAATGTATTTCTAATAAATGCTGCTGTCTAGGATACTACAACATGGCAGATACACTCAGAGATTACGTTTTAGCTTCAAACTGATATTATACACATAATTGGCTCTAAAAAAGAAAAAAGGCCCATTTAGATGGTCCAAAAATATATTTTCAATTCATTCATTTTTCTAGAAGAAATTAATTGTGCTTTTCTTCTAGAAGAAAGTTTGTGAGGATTCTTAATTAAGTAAGGCCACCTTTTGTGAAGCAAAATAAATATATCTTAATATAGAAAAGCAACTGTTAAAAATGGTAAATAAAGTGATGTACGGTATGCCCGCGTGAACTTTTACTTCATTATTAGTTTGTTTTTTTCTTAAAAACAGTTACCAAAAGTTCACATTGTGTTTAATATCCCCAAAGTACAGTATTTAGAAAAGCTTTTTTTCACAGCAGTTAAAAGGTAAAATATTCAAAAACAGGAAGACACCATTGTGGACAGATTGAAATCTTGTAACCAGATTCATAACAAAATCTTTTAAAAGCTGGAAAACAAAAAAACAAAGCTTTAGAAAAAAAAAAAAAAGTTAATAAAACTTTCCAGAGGAATGAGAAGAGTCAGTGTGTCCAAGGGCTGGGATTGTAGCCACTTCCTGCTGACTCTGCAGTCTTTCATGCATCACCTGCTACATGGCCACAGGGTTAAGACAAAGACACTGGTGCTCCAACAGAGACAGACAGACAGACTAGACGTGTCTGACTTCCGAGAAGCAAGAATACGTGCCGAATATTGTGCTGAAACCCACACAATCTACTTAAAGGGGAAATCCCTCATTACGGATAACACCCCCCCCCACCCCTCAAAAACTATAACGGTCTTCCTTAAACAAGTGTACCCATGTCCAAAGCAAATATTTGGCAGGTACTGTTTGGGAAACAAAAAATGGGGACATTTCCCTTTTGCGGGAAGGCATTTTACGTTATTAGTTTTGTAATATCACCTGCAGAAAAAAATGCTGCTCGAAGGCCAAAACGTCACCGATTAGAAAGCGATTAGTATTATTACATAATGATGATATGTTGGCAAGACACGGTAGAAATAAAAAATAAAAAAAAAAACATCAAATGTTCCCACTGTCTTCACATATAGCAGAAATGACCAAATACAGCTCATTTAGCGGCTGGGGGGATGGTGACATGCTTACAGTGTTTATATTTCTATGATGTACATGTGCGTGCACGTGTTTAGTTTATAGGTACATATAGGAGTTCAGATCTTTTTTTCCCCCCTGTAATTATTAGAAAATATTCCACATAAATCATGCAAACACCTGCTTACCGACGTCTGTCATCAGACTCTAACACAGCCAGAGAAGCCTAGAAACAGCTGGGGAAATGGCCCGATCTTTCAGGTGATTTAAAGGCTTTGGTGGTCTTGGTAACCCCATTAACACAGGAAGGTACGGTAATATACTCCATGAAAATAATTGCAAGCATATGTTATAGTCAGTTGAAAATGCGCCATGGTGCTCAAACATATAATGGAAAATTAGGCGACCTAAAGTGATAGCATTTATAGATATCAAGTCTCTCCTATGCCAGAACGCTGTTAATTTCAAAACATAAGTATGCACTAAATAACAATGACACTAAAAAAAAAAAAATCTGTATGGTGGGATCCACAACAAGGAAATACTGTAAGTGCACAAGAGCAACACACTTGGATATGTAGTGCCCCTGCTTAAGTACACACTGCATCACTGTAATATATAAAGTGAGGGAATGTTTAAAACGGGTTTGCAAACAATTTTCCTTGGACTTTGTGTCACTTTTATAGATCTGATGGCCGCTTAGGAAGAAACGCTCCTTTCTTAACCCTGTCATAATTAGGAGGAGTGATAGTGGAGTAATTTGGGTGGAACAGGATCACATGGCAAAAAAAGTTCTTAGCTGCGAAATGGGCTGGAGATTGCACTGAACACATTCTACACCAAACTGCAGAAACAAACTACTTCCTATCTGGGAGCCTTTGGAGCCCGTCTGATGAAGGATCACTGGGACCCGAAACGTTACCATTTTGGGGGCATTGATCAGGAGTTCAGCGTCTATGGGCTGAAGTCTGTCGGACTTTCGGCTATGGGAGATAAGTGTGACTCCTTTTCCTTTGTTTAATTGTGGATGTATATTTATTGTGTCTGTATATTTACTTTTACCAATGATTATCTGGAACACATTATTTTGCTTTCCTCTAAGATTGGGAACAAATACGTTGGCATGAGAAATCCTTATTGCTTTATTCTGTTAGCGCTCTGTGAGCTTTAAACCAGGGAAGTTACCTGAAATGCAGCAGGTAACTATTAGTCACTACAGATAAAATATTGAATAACTGGCTAATACAGAGCTTAAAAACAGGTCAAGAATGTCCCAGCAGGACACAAACAAACATGGATTTACGTGTCCATTGTCCCCAAGAAACAAGCCCATACATAGACAGAAGCAGGCGTTCCTGACAATCATATTAGACAAAGCCAGCACTATGTTACATGGGGGCTTACTTATTTATTTGTGATAGTGCTGACCGGGGCACTGAAGTCAATGGGAGTTTCTGTCCGACAGTGTCCCGCCCAGAACTATTGCAGTTTAAAGAATAATCCTTCAATGCTTTTGTAGACAGATGTGATGCCACATAGACCCAGTATTATGTTTGATGAGGGACAGAGATAGTTGCATGCGGTCTTTCTGATAGCGCTGTAATTGCACATGTTTCAGAACCACTTTTAGAAAATAACCAATGATATACTGATGGCCTCAGGGATTGGATTTATAGAAATAAATGTTAACTGCTGAAATAAAACCAATAACATTTTATCAGACGGATTTCAACTTAAGAAACCCACCACTACATTAGAGATAGTGTTGCAAAGGAAGACCCAGCCATGCTATATCACAGGTAACAAGCACTATATTAGAACCTTGTGTAAGTCTCAGTGCTACCTAAGGTAGATACATTAGAACATCAGACAGGGAATCATTGCAACTCTAATTATTTGAAATGTTTGACCAAGAGACAAACAAATACATTTCAAGCAAGTCCTATGATACAATACAAAAAACACACAACACCATCAGCAATGATGGTATGAGAGGGAGTTACAGTAAGGCTACGGCCCGCTGGCAGCGCGTGCAGCCGAGTCCCCCGGTCTGCAGTGAGCTTCAGGGGGAAAGACAGGGGGGGGGGGGAGGGGGCGTGACGGGGGCGCGGCCGTGACATCACTCGGCAGGTTCGCCCTCATTGGATGAACCGCCGGGAGGCGTGTCTGTCGCGACTCCTGATCTCAATTTTCTTGAGAGCAGGAGTTTGACGGCGCAGCGCGGCGCCCCCCCCCCCCCTCGCAGCGGGCCCGGCTCCATTGTGGGGCGGCTATTGTCCCTGCAGCGTCCGCCACAGCGGGCGCTGCAGTAGCCAGCGGGGACCTGGCCTAAGAAGCATGATTACATGCCCAAAGAGGAGCCCTTGTGGGATCATAAAACTTGCCTTTTTCTTGTAATATTATATATCTAGTGTTACATTAGATAGATATAATTATATTAGACAACTACATTTAATATACTGTGTTGATATAGAGAAAAAACATAGTATCGGCATACCCCGCATTAAGGTACGCAATGGGACCGGAGCATGTATGTAAAGCGAAAATGTACTTAAAGTGAAGCACTACCTTTTTCCCACTTATCGATGCATGTACTGTACTGTAATCATCATATACGTGCATAACTGATGTAAATAACGCATGTGTAACAGGCTCTATAGTCTCCCCGCTTGCGCATATCTTAGGTACTGTACAGGTAGGGAGCCGGTGTTGCTGTTCAGGACGTGCTGACAGGCGCATGCGCGAGCTGCTGTTTGTTATTGAGCACTATGTCCTTACTCGCGAGTGTACTTAAAGTGAGTGTCCTTAAAGCGGGGTATGCCTGTATACTGTATATATCCAGCACTCTGATAAAAGACAATGGGCTAACATGCTGAGCGGGGGGGGGGGAAATAAAATAAAACAGTCATCACCATCCTGCAGGGATTCTCTTAATCCTTCCCTCAGGGACAGGGGGTGTCAGGTGCACTAATTCAGGGAGAGTACATAAGTGGGCCTGTGTGTGCTGAATTCCAGCAGAGTAACAGAGGTTAAAGCTGGGAGTCATTTGATGTGAGAAGGCCAATTTGAAAGCATAGCACTGTGCAAACTACCTGGGATCCGGACAAAGAAAGAGGAAGCAGATCAATATGTTGCTTATTCCCACTCAGATATTCGTGGTTTCAAGTAACAAAAAATAGGAAAGGCCCCGGCACCCAACAGAAATAATACGTAGTTACAAATGCACTGAGTCGCGCCGATAAGGATCTTATTGTAAGATTCACTGTAGAGGATCAGAAAGAGATATACATTTCATACATTTTAAAACAATTTAATTCAGGTCATTGTCTAGTTTGGGGGATTAAGAAAGTCAAGCGTTTCCTCTACCTATAACTCACCTAGTCAGAGAACCACTGGGGAGACAAGGGTGGGATAGGGGTGCCAGGTTCTGCTCAAACCACAGGAGAGAGTCGCCAGCGGAAATCTAGCCCCTTCCAAGCTCCTGCATATTATGCTTACAAACCAATTTAAACAAATATTTTAAAATAATGTAAAGGCCTATATGAATGGCAGAAGAACACTGTCTCTTGTGTTGAGATTAATTGGGGTCTCTTTATGCCACTAAACATAGATAACAGATATCACAATGACGATGGATTGAGAGGACTATTTGATGGCAAGTGATCAGTGACCGGTCTCATTTTCTTTGCTAGTGACAAATCAACTTAAGTTTACTAAGTGGTGCTAACAGACACCTTCTGGCGCTGGAAGATACCCAACCTGAATGGGTCTGCTGGCACAGGAAAGTGGCTTATGGAATAGCACCCCTTAGTAATTGTGGGCCATTGCCTTTCCTAAATCTCAGGTGAGGGAACAGAAAGAGAATTCTTTTAAAAGGTGAATTTTTCATTTATACCATGTTAGAACATACAAGAATAAGTCATAAAAAGTAACAAAAGTAACAAAAATAGGAGTAAAAATTTTACTTTAGTGTGCCTAAATGATATTACAAGAAAGCGCAAGGATGACACAGCTCCCGTCTACGGGCATGTAACCATGCCTCTGGTATCCCCCCTCACACCCCCAGATATAAATCAGAGAAACCGGTTTGGTGAGCATGTATAATGTTCTCACAGGCTGTTCTCAGTCTGCACTCCCGAGAAACAACACAGAAGAGGAGCAAAACTAAGTGAATTCATCTTAACCTCTTTGCTGCCAAAAGGAACGTGCAACATTTTTGTTTCCAACTTTGTCACATGCCCTTATATTAAACCGGGTTTTGGCTTACATACCGATAACCAGACTGTTGCATGGGGAGTGGCGCTGCATGAGCAGAAGCCCGAACAAGTGAACACACAAATTAGCATAGAGGGCTAGTGCAATAAAGTGGCATAGTGCAGATTTGGCGCTATCGCAAGGAAAATTCCATTTAAGTCAATGAGACTATAAGTGCGCCAGTGACGAAGTAGAGCAATCGCACTTTATTGAATAAGCACCCAAGATGTCATACTGCCTACAGAACCAGGTTCTGTTTCCATGTAAGTTCTACTCTGAATATTCAATCCCAATGAACAGAGAACTATTGTGTTCTTTGTTTGCTGGTGGAGCCTACTTTATGTGGCAAAATTAAACCAACAGTGCTATTTTCATAGGTTAAAAATCATATGTTTTAAATAAAAAAAATAAACAGGCCGGTATAATCTTGAAAAGTTATCCTGAAGTTTAATGAGCTTGTACTGTACCGTCCTTATCTCTCCCTCAGCCCGCCTCTTATTTCTAGCTGGGTATAGAACATTCATAGTGTAAATAAAGCAGAATATCTTCTGAGTGAGGTGCACAGCAAACGATTCACATCATCCTTCCCTCCCCGGTGTGATTGAATCATTGGAACATCTCCAGCTATTCAAACATTATTTCTCAGCACCTGCACTTCTAAAGGCATCAATCACATAGTATGAACACAACATAGCAATGAAATTAATTCAATTTGGCCCCATGTGGGACTGCAAGTCCTTCTCCCATTGCAGCAAAAACTGCTAGTTATTTATGGAAATATTCCAGAGAGGATCATAAATCAGACCCCAAGTATGTAACAATCTCCTCCACTTTAGCTGTTACTATGACTTTGCACAGAGCACAGAGGCAGGGCAGGAACTGCAATAGATGAAACAGCTATCTGCTAAAATACCAAAAAGGGAGGGGGGGTGTTAGGCAGTGGGTTTGCAGCTTTAACATTAATCCAATCATAGTAGTTCAGCACTGATGTTATTTTGCTAATAGATAAAACTCTTGGTGACATTCACAACACCCCCTCCATTGTTAGTGCATACAAAAAGCTTCCTTAGCCATGATCATCCTACACAAAATATATTCATTCAGACAATGTTAAAGCACGCAAGGTGACACATAGGTATGTTGATTTTTTTTTGCCTATCCAACAAAAATATTTATTAAATGGTAGGAAATTTGATTTGCCGTATCAATAATGACAAACCTTCTCTTTAAGACTACAGGACTGCACAGCAACACTTATTAGACTCACTGGAAGAAAATAGGTTACTAAAGGTGCAATGCCTCTCTTTTTCATATTAAAACCTGCCTCCTAATTCACCTTGCATAGTGAATTTAACCTAATTACAAAAAAATAGCCCTTAAATTGAAGGTAAGTTTTTAGTTGCCATTACCTTGACTGTTGTGTTTATGGACCACACAATGCAGAATCCCTGGTGCTCTGATGACATACCTGGTCCATTACGCACATGCAGAAGTCCATGCTCTTACAAGTACTAGTGTTCAATACCAAACTTTTGGTGCAATCAATAGTGGGGTCTCCTGGAATGCTCCATGACATCACAGGGGAGCAGCACCAACCAATCAGATGCAAAGAACCTTACAAGTCCTGTTGACCAGGTACAACAAATACCCTTTGTGCGTAGCTCCTCCTCTCCTCTTTCACTTAGCAGCCCCCGCCTTTGATTTGGTCATATACTACGCTATACAAGTTCAGGAGTTAATGTGTTTGCTATTGCAGCTGTAAAAGTCTAGCAGACAGGACACACAAGCTTACGCCATAATACAGCATATTACAAGGACCTAGAATCCAGGCAATGTGTTTTATTGTTGTAGGCTTTTGATTGAAATGGTTTACTCTCTTGCTTTTTACTTCCTTGTCCTGATAATATCTCCATTGTTTGTTAGTGGGCATGTAGGGATCGTTTACACTGTTTATGATGGCTGAATTCAGCAATACCACAAAAAAACTCTAATTGAACCAGTAACTTTCCCTGATATTTAGATCAACAGTTTTTTCCCCTTTAAATGTATCTGACATGTTCTGTGCTTGCACATGATTGCATCTCACTAGCAATAGGGGTTGCCATGCCTGTGTTTTCTTAATTTGTTAATTGCAGTGGTCATCTTACATTTCCATTGTGGACATTTTTCTAGAATAATATCTCAAGAATTGTCAGTGGGTTCCTGTCACGAAGGACAGCAGGTGGATACCAAGCAAGGCCATTTAAACTTTAGCATGTATTGTTATTATAATGTATTTATTTATAAAGCACCAACATATCCCGCAGCGCTGTACAAAGTGGGAACAGAAGCTATATACACAGAATAACATATAGATTAAGAACAAATGATTGCAAATCTATTAAAAGAAGTACTGGAGCCAATTGCGAGAGAATACAATCTAAAGTTATCACAAAAGGTGTACTTCAAATGTTTAAAGCTTTTAAAATATATTTAGCTTGACTTAAACCATTTTTTTACAATTATCCAGAAAGAAAATAATTTTCTGGCTTGTAATGTGACACTGGTCAACTTTTTTAAAAGGCATCTTTAATAAAAAAAAATGGTAACAAAAAAATTGGTAAAAATTATTAGTGAGATCTGACCCTGATAAGAGGCCACAGTCTTAGCCTGAAACACTGGCCCTGCTTATAAAGAAGTCTTTGTGGTGCATGCAGTTAAATGTGTGTGTGTGTCCCTTATCATTTGTTTACTTCCACTAAGGCAAGGTGTGGCCAACTCCAGTCCTCAAGGGCTACCAACAGGTCAGGTTTTAAGGCTATCCCTGCTTCAGCACAGGTGGCTCAGTCACTGAGCCACTGATTGAGCCACCTGTGCTGAAGCAGGGATAGCCTTAAAACCTGACCTGTTGGTGGCCCTCAAGTTGGCCACTCCTGCACTAAAGTCACAATCTAGCAGTAATGGCATGAGGATCAGTTGCAGCTATATTTTGCACTGCTGGCGGACGGTGGCACTGAGTATTACACTAAAAAAGCCCTTACAGACTAAGATGCTAATTGGATGACCCCTCAGGTATATGAAGCACATTTTTAATAGGTCATTATCCTGCATTCGGCTTCCAGCAAAACACCATTTTCACAGCACTGCTTGTACAAAGTTGTGAAGACTTCAAACACATTAGAACACTACAAAGTTGCACTGCGATTAATGGATGGACAAGTTTGTGTGTAAAATAGATTATCTCTTGTTACCGCCGGCAATATTCAATTAAATGAAGCATTTTTCAGGAGAGCTGAACCAGAGCCGTATTTAATCGCCTTTTTTGATGTTTGATTAGTTAATGCCGAATATTCTTTAGTACAAAGGCATGAGTCTGCATCAAAGCAAGAGGTAAAGTCAACATGTGTGATGCTGTAACTATATACACTGCTATGAAGTTTAAAGCACAAATGAACTTAAACCAGACAGTGTGATGTTTACAAATGTCTTCAAAAACCACTGAGCGATTTATACTGAACACAGGCTTGGTAACAGTGAATCTGGGTAGGATGGGTTCAATGGCTTTAGGTTTTTCTTTTCTGTAGTGCGACAAAAGCGAAAGGCTGTGAATTGCGGCCTAATTTGCTGGCCATTAACCAATTGTGTGGTAGAGGAGCTCCGGAAAACATTGCAAAGCATTGTACTGCCGCCACTCGCAGGATTAAGCACCAGGCACACTTGTTATTGTACATAGGATCTGCCATAAAGTGAGAGCGCTCGGGCATGAACCACCTCCTTTTCCATGAGTGCCGTTTCTAATACATTTTCTGCAGGCAGTACTGCCTTTCATGGAAACGTCCTGAGCTTGTGAAAATAAGAACATGTATTCTACAAAGATGTAAACTGATGCTATATTAAAATGCCGTAACTATCTGCAATATAGGTCTAGATACCTATCTCCTGGCACTGCACCCACAATGTGTAACAAGTGCTACAGGCGGCCTGTTTTTTAATGATAAAGTGAAACATGTATAATAAAATGAATTGTTATGATTGTTTACCAATAAACAATATTAAGGATATTCTCAATAAGAGAGTCAATCTATTATAGCTTTACTATGAAAGAAGCCAAATAAGCAAATAAGACAGGAATTGCATTGGCTATGTAGGACAACCGGCAGTGCAGTATTCATCTTATCCCCATCTGCCTATACTGTACAATTCGACAATATATTTCTATTATTTGGAAAAGTATTCTACTACAGAGCAGAGTAACAAGCTTGGCAGAGAATGGGGTAATGAAAATGCT